>NC_062284.1:121553885-121856916 GCF_902655055.1 Lutra lutra
TGTGGTACATAAAAAATGAATCTTAGAACACTGAAAAAATAATATTAAAAAAATAGCAAAATACTGTTGCCAATGGGTATTCAGTAGTATAATTCATTAGCTCACATTTTGATAGAATCTATCAATGATTTGTTGGTGAATTTAGCTTGGAAAATGGAATGACTCTTATTTCTTACCTCTGCTTATATCTGTTCATACAAGTTTTATGACAAAGTAGAAGCCTGGTGTATTTAATGTGCTCACAAAGAAATATTCTTTGTCCTTTTCTAGGTCTTTTCAAGATTTAATATTCCCTTTGTGTAGAAATTAAAGCTGGTTGAGATGAAGTAGAAACAGAGCTATATCTCCAGAATTTTATATCCTACATAGAGTTCTAAAGGTACATTGAACAGCTCCCCTAGATCAAACCCTAGCACTTTTTAACTCACAAATGCATTCCTACTGGCTGTTGGAGAGAGAAATGTTTAAAGGGTTGGGTAATTCTCTTCTCATTTTCATTTCTTGTAGGTATGTTAAGCCCCTGAGGGTAAAAGAAAAAAAAAAAATACCTGAGACATTGACATGTGCATGATCATGAAATAAAAAGTGATGAAACAGAGAAAAAGATTTTATTTCCTGGAAAAGTAAATGATTCAATGCTAATGCAATTAGAAATGGTACATAACTTATTACAGATGTTTAAAATGCAAACAATTCAAGGGGACACCTCTACAAAAGAATCCACTTCAGGAATTTATCAGAAAAATGGCCTTTATAGTATTTGATATCTGATAACCTAGGTTTGTTCTCATTTCAATTATAAAAATAAAGTGAAATAAAATATTTGGAGAAACACACACCAATGCACAGATACACTCATGCAAACACACAGACATGCACTGAACCACCTACTTCCATGCGGTAGACACTATTTGAAATAGTTCTTTAAATAAACCTAATTTGTTCTAAGCCCAGTGTAGGGAAAGTTGTTAAGGACAGTGATACTGGCAGGAAAATAAAATGCACTTTGGTTTTGAGATGCATTAGCACATCCACACTATCAGAAACCTGTCGGGAAATTTCCTCCCTAAAGGCCAGAGTCTTTTCTGCAGAGTGGGGTTTAATGCTAATACCCAGAAGGGAAACATGGCTAACTTTACTGTTCAATATTTACATCCATAATGAATATTTTTGACAATTACTTGAATTATAACAAATTTGTCTCAGGAAACACTTTCTCATGACTTCAGGGTACAAATGTGTGTGCTGGTCTTGGAGGAAATCCCTGACTCCCGCTCGTCTTGGGAGGCGTGACAGTCCATAGTCATGCTCTTCCCCAGACTTCATGCTGCTCATAGATCTGATCACGCGTCTCAAGTGAACATGAATGTAAAAAGGAACGACTGTAATCTGCATCCTTTATGAGAATCTCATATATATAAAGAGGATAAGCCCATGACCTCTGGTGCTCAACCCTTTCCCTGCAGTGAGGTTTTGATGTCTACCCAGCAGGGTTCAATTTGTCCATCGGCATTTGGTACACAGAACCAGGTGTTGATTTGTTACACTTTCACTGGGCTGAATGATAGCTATCGATGTCGTGGTCAGGATTTTAGTGGCTAAATCTTGTTTTGTAGATATTTTTACAAGCATCTTATCAAACCCTGCTGCTGTGGCAGGCTATTTTCAAGGAGGCAGGTGTAAACTGGTTCTCTGTTCATTTGCACACCCATGCTTTTTTTTTTTTTAAGATTTTATTTATTTGACAGAGAGAGATCACAAGTAGGCAGAGAGGCAGGCAGAGAGAGTGGGGGAAGCAGGCTCCCCGCTGAGCAGAGAGCCCGATGTGGGGCTCGATCCCAGGACCCTGGGATCATGACCTGAGCCGAAGGCAGAGGCTTTAACCCACTGAGCCACCCAGGTGCCCCCACACCCATGCTTTTATGGAAACTACTTTCTTTCTGTAAGCAAAGTCTCTGGGTTGCTCTTCTCCACCTGCCAAACTCTTCCTCAAACTTCTAAACCCAGTGACAAAGTCACAGGCTGAATGAGCTTCTCTCTATCCTCTATGATTCCTCTCCATTATCACACTTTTATTTTAGCACCTACTAGACTCTGACTACAGCCTTCCAGAATTCTGAACCTCCTATTGCTTTTATTCCTGGAGAGAGTGTTAAAGATAATAATTAAGCAAATAAATATCCATAATCGGTCAGACTTATGAGTAAGCCGAAGAAGATAATGTAGGCTAAGATAGAACATTTGGCTGTGGGTGTAGAGAGCCTTGGAAGGCTAAAGGAGAAAATCTGGCTACCTGTGTTTGATCTGAGATTAATAAGGAGTAAAAGGACTTTTGGAAAATGGGGAGAAAGCATGTTTTAGGAAGAGGGTAGAGCAAATGCAAAGATTTGAGGAGTGGGAATGTTTGAGGAGTATTTGACAGATGTTTGGGAGGGGTATTGGCTGGAGTCCAGGGAGCTAGCAGGAAGGTATTTAGAGGACGTTGAAGCAGGAGGCAAAGGTCAGGCTCTGGAGACCGTGCCTAAAGCAGAAACCACTGAGGAATTGACCTCAGAAGGGAATCCAGGGTGACACCAGCTCTTGTCCTGTTAACTTGCAAAATGTCCCAAGTTGTCAGAAGTTGATCTGTGAACCAAATATTTTCCCTTAAAGTTCTATAAATTATCTAGTGCTTCTTAAAAGGAAAAACGTTGGCAAAAAGAAATCTTCTGTGGTGCCGGGTGGCATGGCTGGTTAAGTCTCCAACTCTTGATTTCGGCTTGGGTCATGATCTCAGGGCTGTGAAATCAAGCCCCACATGGGGCTCCATGCTCAGTGTGGAGTCTGCTTAAGACTCTCTCTCTCTCTCCTCCATCTGCCCCTCCCCCCTCCTGCTTATGCTGTCTCTAAATAAATAAGTAAATAAATAAAATCTTAAAAGGTAAAAAAGGAATCAACCTCTCAAATTGGCTTTGCTGTAGAGTTCGTTCTACCACTACCCTGGAGAGATGCTATCCACAGGTTAAGATTCAAATCTTCACTTATCTACTTGCTCATTGTATGACCTTGGGCAAGTAACTTGACATTTCCAAACCCCAGTTCCTTGTAAAAGGGAAAGAATAATAGTAACTGTCTCATACGGCATCTCTCAGTTAGGTGGTACAGTCTAAGGAAGTACATGATTAAGTGGCTGCCCCATGGTGATAGGATTTAGCCATGCATGATATTTATTATTAGTTAATAAATTTGCTATAATTGTGAGCATTGTTTCCTAGCAGGAAACAAAATTATACATTTCTGTCCTTCATGAGGCATCACCTCTAATCTACCTCCGGGGTGATTCCACTGGGCTAACCCTGAATATGAAAAAAAAAATTATTATCTCCTCACAAAACACAATGAGAGTAGATGTTGGAAGCAGTCAAATGTGGGATTAATAGAGAGATTTCATTGTCATTACCAAAGTTGTTTCAGGGGTGAAATCCGTGGTCTGCAAAGGGATGAATGTTCAAGCTTGCATTGGATTAGCACTTGACTATGACATTCCATCATGAGCATACTTCAATAAATTTTCTTAAAGTTTACTTCCAACCCTGGGATTCTTTTAGTCAAATGTTTCCAGGGAAGCATGCACTAATTAAATGACTGAATTTAGAAGAGGGAGATAGTATGACCTGTGGTGTTAACAGATTAATGCCATATTTCATCCCCAAAGCCAATTTATCCCCTACAATTTCCTGCCATGTGATGTCTTTGAGAACTGTTTTTGGCAGCATTTCAAACCTTCTTTTACTCTGTTTTTGAGAGTGCCATGACTGCAATGAGTATGTGGCAAAACCTATTTAATAAATATTATCTTTAAATTTACTTGGTAATAACTGAGTCAAAGAAGAGTACAGATAACTTCATCACCATTGACCATTTCAGCAACAGAAAGCAGCAAAAGCCTGTTGACTGACAGACCGTTACAGAGCAAGGCACTGATAACTTGACTGAAACATCTGCCATTATCCTTCCAGCTCCTTGCTCTATCAAATAAATGAAACGATACTTTATTGGTGCCATGTTTATGTTTGGAGAAGCACGCACATGAAATCGCCTGATGTTAGCTTCTACAAATATTATTAGAAAATAACCAGCTGTGTTTGGAATCTGATGAAGCTATTTATTATTTTAAATTCCTGGAAGGAAGGAGAGATGCCTGCATGTTTTGTCTGTGTAGTATGACCCCACTAAAACACATGATGTGTATCTATCAAAACTCCATAAGTATGGGGAAATTCTTTTCAATTTCAAATGTTGATGAGCCTTTTTACTTATTTTTGATGGTATCCTATTCACTTACCACAGCCTGAAGTATTTCTAAACCATGACCTCAGCAGAGTTTGTTAATGCATTCTTTTACGTCTGCCCACCTTTTAAACACTCAGTTTACACTTACTTTCCCCTGGTTAACTTCATCTAGCAGATAGGAAAACTGGGTCCCCAGAAGTAATAAAATGAACCTCACTGTTTAAGCCATTAACTGATATCCACAGTGTATTTAAGGCCACGTTTAAGACATTCTGTCTAAGGTATTACAGAAATAATTTTCTCATAATTAAAGTGTCTTTCTTTCATTAGCTTACTCAGCTAGCACTACACAGTAAACCTTATTTACAGAGAGGCACCTAATTACATTCATTTCTGCTCGTTTCTTTACTGCTGTTAATGCATTATATAGGGTCCAGCAAACTGTTCCAGCTCAGCTTTCTGCCGATGTTCTTAAATTTTTCTTATCTCTTACCAAGTTTTATGGGTGAGCAATGTACGTAAATGTGGAATACACTTTTCAATTCTCTGAAGGTATCTTCAAGACGCGTCTAATTACACCTTTGCTTCATATACTAACTAAATAAATTATATAGCTGCAAATGGTCACTTTATTTAGGGATTTAATAGAACATTTTGGTAAAACCTGCACACAATACCTAATGAAAAACTGGATAGGAAATAGTGAGAGCTAATCTTTCTTCTGTATTTATTTTCATTGGGGTCTTACTGAGTGTTGTTTTATTTAATCTTCAAAACAGCTCTAGGAGGAAAATATCGTGCACAATGTAACACATGAAGAAGAAAAACTAAGAGCTGAAACTGACTTCTCCAATGGTGTAGCTAGTAAGTTTCAGAGGTGAGATTTTGGTCTACTTGTCTAAAATGTGTGTTCTTCATATTGTTTTATACTGCTCTTATTTTGCAGGAATTACCATTTTGAACAAGCAGTTCAAATTAAATGAAATCTGGAAGAATCACCTCTATATTCATGACTAACAAGAGGGAGTGCCGTTTAGAGAAATCTCTATGGAGGAAAAAAAAAAAAAAAAACACGAGAAGCAAAGTACTACTTATGAAAAAAAAAGGTTTAAAATCAATTGAAATTAAAACTAAAGCAATTAATTTCCTTTCAGACTGAAAAATCAATCCTAGAGTTTATAACAAATGGATTTGAATCACTGGAAAATAGTTATTGACTCTTATTATTATCTATATCAATTGTTGGGATGAAAGGAAGTATGCCATTGATTATTACTACAATGAAAATTGAGATTTGAATATACCACAAGGGTTCTCAGCACTTGATTTTAAAAGGGGACCTTTTGATATCTATGCCTTCTGGAATATCAACAAGTAAATCTTAAATGTTTTTGTTCATTTATAAGATGCAGCATATATTTAAAAAATGTTAAAAATTTATGCACACATAAGATTTCAATGGAAGATAAGATTCACAAGGAAGCTTATTGGGAAAAACAGTATTTTCTGGCTCTTTAATAGGCATGGGTAGAAACTATGAAAGCTCTGAGTTAAAGAGCCCAGAGGGATGTGCCATAAGGTATAATAATTATGACTAGCTGAACTACAGACTCATTAAGTGATATCAAGTGATGTTTATATCTCATAATTGAGGGACATTATTTCCCAGAGTGCCCTTCACAAAATGTGCTCCCTACCATACCCAAAATACCTCCATCAATATACTAAGACTGCATCACCATCTTCCCTGGAGTGTTCTTTTAAAATATTTATATTCCAACAGTGGAGATTACATATCAGATAACATCCTTTCTTGGAAGGATATCCCTGGCCAATGTAGGTAGAAAACAAAATATTTTCTAATAAGAGAGAGAGGATACCAATAACAAGTCTTGTCTACTTCTCCATTGTATCAAGACCCAATCTCAGATTTACCTGGAATTCCCATGCATGGGTTCAGCTTACTAGTTTATTCAATATTTTGAAAGATAAATTCACATTTAAAGGCTTACCATGAATCAACCAGGGGTCCCTAATTCACGGTATAATTGAGGAATTTCTATTTCTTGTCAATCCATATTAGATCCTCGCACAGGTGTTCCCTCAATGACATCCTGTCTCTCAGTGGACACAACTTACATTTTGTCTCTTGTGAACATAGCCTATATTCTTCTTCTCTTGGTTCTGTTCAACACACTTGCAATGATCATCTACTATGAGCCAGACTATTCTCTAGGTGATGGGATCACGAAGATGGATTTGTCATTTCTTCTGCCTCTAAGAAGTTCAGAGGTCTAAGAGAAGGGCAAATGGGTGGAACAAAATCACATCAACTTTCTAAGGTAAAGAGTAAGATGCATTAGAGCTTTTTTTTTTTTTTTTTTGACTTTAGAAGGTATGGAATGTAGAGGGGAAAAAACAAAAAAAATCTACAATTAAAATAGCAAATGTTGTTTAAACTCTTTTAAAATAGTTTTTGTCTCAGTGGAGGTGAATTTATCTGGAGGAAATGAGGAGGTTCAGGGCAGGTCACCCCAGAATGTGCCAGTTTGGTATGTGGATTGTTTTGAGTTGGAGATTATCAAGGTCCAAAAATTCAAGAAGAGCTTTTTACCTCTCCCTTCACTGCCTAAGAGAACTTAGATAGGGAGCCTGCACCAGGGAGACGCTATCACCAGAGATAACTTTTTACAAGGCTTATAAACAAGGAAGGGCAAACATCTGTTTACAAAACTCTTGCTCTTTCTATCTTCCTGTGAATTGTCTTCCTCCCTTTTGAAGTCTTGGATCCCCACCCCCTTCTCCTTAGCTCAGAATGGCATATAAGCCTCAATTGTCCAGATTTGGGGGAGTCTCACATCTTTGGGCTTCCTGTAAGAATGAAATTCAATGTTTCTTTTTCTTCCTGTTAATATGTCTTATGCCAATTTAATTATAAGATCAGCCAAAAAAACCTAAAAGGGGAAAGTTATCTCCCATACAAAAGCAACAGGTATCCTTGTTTTGCAAAAAAACCCCAAACCAAACCAAATCAAACCAAACAAAACAAAACACCAAAAGAAATATTAGGTGAGCACAAAGCCGTTACTCACCATTGCACTCTGGGAACACCTAAGCCATCCTTTGCCTTATGCAGATATCTTAGGTTTACAAATGGATTGTTCTAAATCAAATTGGATGTCTCTTCCAACAAAAAAATAAATAAATGCAATTTTTTCATGCCTCCTTGGGGAGAAATATTACGTTTTCCTGTTTGATTTAGAACACCTTTCTTATCTTTGTAAATTTTGGGTTTTTCTTGTAGATTTGTACACAGTCTTTTTTGAGCAATCATTTGTAAAGGAGAACCTGCATGGGAAGAACCTTGGGAAGATGGTGAATATACATAAGAAATATTTTGATTAATTGATAAATAGTTCTATAATAATATAGTTATTGTTATAAATACATTTTATTTAAACCATGAAAAGGGTCAAGAGTGGATGGACACCAGAGTTGGACTATGTGTTCTGATATGATTATGTCCTTCAGGCCAGAGGGCAATATCCCAACCGGACGAGTGGGAGTTGTATTTCTCCTGAAGGAAATGGCATTTCTCATGGTCAATAAATGGTGCAAGAGTTCAAACATGGGACAAGAGATCAGGAAATAAAAATTGAGGAGTAAGATAAACTACAAGTTAGGGGAATATCCCTTGCGCTCATGCCTGTTCAGGGTTCCGTAGCCCAACTGTTCACATGATGATGATGATGCCTAGATTGTGGATAAGAAGATTCAGAATTTCAGTAATTAAAAAGAAGAAATTTCTAGACCCATCAAGAAATGACTGACTTCCGACAGACATGACAGGGTAGTGGCACCCCTGGACGATCAAGAGCTTCACTGATTGCAGTGATGATGGCCAAATCACTATTTTATGCAATTATGAATACATAGAGTTTTGATGTCTATAAGATGCCTTAGTTTCTAGAGTTGTCCCCCGTGTACTATTATTGGTGTCACACATACACGCTTCTGCCACAAAATAAACAAAAGACCCAGAGATCTTGTTCCCCGACAATGTGCCACTAGGGGGCAGCAGGAGTTTATCTAACCCAAAGCAAAGCCAAGGTACTCTCTCAGGTTCCAACCTTCATACTAGGAGTAACTAGTTCTCACTCACATTTCCTTTACCCATGGATGCTGTTCTGAACTTGCCTTTTAATGTAAGCAGCCAACATAGGACTTACTGAAAAAAGACATAATGAGATTGAGGAAATGTTGAGTTTTTAAAAAGAGGGAAAATGATGATAGGAGATACCTGGATATAACTCAACGCTTTGAGAGCCCAAATTGTGTGGAAGAAGTCAAATGTTGACAGTTTTGTCTTGTCCTGGGTTATAAAGCAACCAATGCTCTATTAGTCCAGTATTTCTATATGAACTATGTTCTATGTGATTTCCATGATTTTTTAATGCTCAGTCTTCAATTAAGAGAATTATTTGACTTCAAAGTTTTAAAAACCTAATTTATGTAGTCTTAAATACAGAATTAATGTTTAATTAACTAAAGAAAAGGTTTGGCAGTGACTCCATATCCTTTAGGCCACCAAATCCTCTTTTTTCTCCCTAAATGAGCCCCCAACTCCCCATCCCCCCTCATTGCTACTCCTTAAATTTAAGACCGTCATCTCTCCTCTGCATTATTGCTAAAGCCTCTTAATTTCTCTCCCTTCTACTGGGGCCTACCTAATCTGACTCAAGATCTCTCTGCTGCTAGAATTATTATTCAGGCAATCTGATAATGTTCTCATATAGTCAGCAAGGTTCCTCCTCCTCTTTCTGGTCTCAAATCTTTCATTCTTCAGCTCAAGTCTTAATCTGTCTGTATCTTTACTCATGCTCTAAGTGAGATCCTACTATCTAATGGCTTTAAAGACCATAAAATGCTTCTGACCCTCTCCAGTCCCTGAGTTGTAACATCTAACTGCTCAGTTTTCAAATCCATCTGAATGTTGAGTAAGCATCTCGTACTTAACAGGTTCAAAATAGATCTCTTGATTTCTCAAGCTCCTACCAAACAGTTCTTCTGGTCTTCTCCATATCCATAAAACATCATTCTAACTTTGTTTTTTTTTTTCTGCTAAACTATGTCCCTCTTTGCTCAATGATCCATATCATATTCTTTACTTAATCCCATCAGTCTGCCTCCAAAATATTTCCAGAATCTATCCATATCTTACGGCTCACTACCACCCATCTGATTCTTATAATGTTCTCATATACAAGACAATGATTGCCTCCTAACCCCTTCTTTGTTGTACTCTGACTCCCATCACTCAGTTCACACAAAATATAGTGATTTTTTAAAAAATCAAATGTGTCACTCTTCTGGCCAGTACTCTCCCTTGATTTCTTATTGGAGAAATGATAAAATTCAAGCTTCTGGCTGATCTCTAAGGCCCTCTGTGATGCCAATTGTCTTTCTGACCTTATTTCTTATCACTCTCCTACTGATTCCCTCCACTTTGCCCATACTCATCTTCTTTCTAGTTCTTATACAAGCAGTTTTCCCACTCTGGGTTCATGGATTAGCTCTCCTATTGCCTTGAAAGCTTTTCCTCAGATCTTCCCATGACTTGCACTTTCCTGTTCATTCCCATTTCAGGTCTCTGCCTTTCCTAGTCACGCTCTCTACACTGGACTCTTTTGGGATTGTTGTGTTATATTCTAAGAGGAACATGATTCCTGGTATTCACACCTCCCCAGGAATTGGGCTACTTCTAGGGCTCAATTTAATCAATAGAACACAGAAAAATGACACCCTACTATTTCAGGGCACAAGTCTTAAGTAATCCCAAGAGTTTCTGCTTTTGTGTTTATTCAAGCCCTCAGCCACCATGCCAGAAGTCTGGCTACATTGTTGAGGAGAATGTGTGGAGCAACCCCATGAGGAGATCAGGTGCACAGACTTTGTGGAGAAACCAAGTAGAGAGGGAGAGAAGGCCAATCTTCCAGCGGAGTCCAGCCCACAGCTTTTCAGCCTCTTGACTGTAGTCATATGATATTTCCTGCAGGGACAGCAGAACCACACAGACAAGCCCAGTTCAAATTACAGAATCATGAGCAAATAGGATTGTTCTTGTTTGTTTTAGGCCCCTACATTTTTGGGTTGCCTGTTATAAAGCAATAGATAATTAGTAAACTTCCCTTTAGTTGCTATGCCTGCTCCTGATTTATTTTCCAATGTCCTGTACCATTATTTGGCATGCTAGTGTGTGTGTGTGTGTGTGTGTGTGTGTGTGTGTGTGTGTTTTGTTTCCTTCAATATACCATGAGCTTCAAGATAGCAGATTATATTTGACTCACCATTGTACCACCAGCATATTACTAAAGGAAGGAATTAATCAGTCTTTCTTGAGAAGGTGAATTGCCTTATCTTGCTATCTGAGGAAGTGTTTCTATCTACCCTCCTACATACAAGTCCATGTTCTCTTCACGGCGAACATTAGCCTTATTTGTGTAGCTATTCTTTTCCTTCATAGAAATAAAATTAATGCACTCATTGTTGAATTCATAAATTGATAGAAAGTTAGAAATGTGAAGAACATCGGGAAAAAAAATCCAGTTCAATGTGTTCTTTTGTTTTTGTGGCCATAGGACTCGTCATGAAATTATCCATGTGATGCCAAAATATAAATCAGCAAAAGTAGATCCACTCTGCAGACCAAACATTTACTTAATCTTTTCTCAAGGCATATTTGGGTGTGCTTCTTCAAGACCCAAAGGAGCCAAAAAGCATAATAGGAAAGCCATTGATCCCTTTTCAAACATGACTTTGGTAAACAAGGAGAAAGGAATGAGGAGTTGATAGGACTGATATGTCTAGCTGAATAAAACAGCTGGATGAGACTAGAATCTACTGGATTCAATTTAATCCACTTTGGTAACAGTAATTCTCAAGAGCATTCCTTCTGGCAGGATTTAGTTTATGAGTGGGAGACAGATTCAAACCATCAATATAAAGTGGAAATAATTGAAGTAATGAGAGGGCATCTTGTTGAGATTATTAAGATTTAAACAAATGGTACACAAACTAGCTTAACCTGTGTGGGGCATGTGATCTGTCCTACTATCAGATAGATGCTAAATTTGTACCTTTTACTCCCTGTAGAAGAGTCATTTAGCACGGGCCAAAACCATGAAAAGGAAAACCAAAAAAACCCCACCATTTTTTAATTGGTGTATCCACAAATATCCATAGATATTGTCAAAAAACATGTGCATATAGTGACCAATTATAGATAAAAAAAGAAGAAATTTTCATATATTCAAATATGAGGTATTTTTTCCCCTATGCTTTACATTTTACAATGGCTTTAAATTTTTTTAATAGTTTCTAGAAAATCAAAGTTTCAATAGAAGATCTTACCACAACAACATCATAATTTTTATATTTTTAACATGAATAAAATATATAATATTGTTAAAGCTTTTTTGAAACCTTGTATATTTAAAATAACTTAAAATTCCCTTCACCTGAATTTCTAAATTCTGGTATTTTAAGGAGCAGTGATAACTACTTTTTTGATTATTTGATTTGGACTAGAAATTATATAAACAGTGAACCTTGGTGGATCCACTGTGGTTTTTTGTTTGTTTGTTTATTTGTTTGTTTAAATGACACTATGTTTCTGCCAATTCAAATATTTTGCTCATATTCACAGACTTATACAAGTGACAAAGCTGGCTTGGTGTCATGACTGGCTTTGAATTCTTGTCTATTTTTATTAAATAAATCTATAAGCCTGAATTTAAGGACCATTAAAATACTTCATTTCATTATTTCAGTTTTCATATGAGGAAACAGGTCTTAAGAGGCTATATTATTTATCTAATCTAAATAAGAATATTTAAGCCAGACTTGGGGGCAGAATTCAGCTAATTTCTTTCAAATTATTGAAAGTTCTTATCCTAGCCACATAATATATATATATATAAAATATACATTATGTATGTTATATAATATATACGTGTACATATATATTTAAATACATATATTAAAATTCATATATATTTCTGTGTATATATATTTTCAAATCCATATTTTAAATCCTAATGTATACACACACACACACACACACACACATATATATATATATATATATATATATATATATATATGGATTTTTTAAAGTGTAAATATTGATATACTTGCTGAAGAAGGCTAGTCCTGGTTGGATTCTCCCCTATTGTCTTCATTTAGTTAATTCGTATTATTTCTCTTGACTCTACAGTTTAGACCTCATCTCAAGTAGCAGTTCATCTGGATAATTGCCACAGTACTCTTCAGCAAGGCTGATTTCCCCATTATATTCATTCAGAGTTCTCTCTCTTTCACACATAGCATCATTTGAACTTTCATTTATTTGTGTGATTATTTGATTCATGTCTTTTGCCAATAGAATGTAAAATCTTGAAAGGAAAGGATTATTCCTAAAAGTATTCCCAAAGACCAGTTAAATGTCTAGCACTTAGTAGCAGCTCAGTTAATTATAAACATTTAAATGATTTAATGAAAATGCAAAAGAAGTAGATTTTCCTAGTAAAACCACCCTGATAAATATGATATATTACATTGTTAATTGTTGAAGAAAATCTTGGAAATGAGTACCCCTATAGCTCAAATACTCTGTGAAGAAGATGACTAAGGGCACTGAAGCACTGTTTGCCTATTCAGAGAAGACCAAGTAAGGTAAGCAGTACCTGCAAAGCTTGATATGTTAGACAAGAAACCCAGAGACAAGGCTGACATTCAGCAACTAAGGTTCCTATTATAACCAGGGACTTTTCCTTTTTTTTTTTTTTTAAGATTTTTTTTTTTTTTTTTTTTTAATTTGACAGAGAGAGAGAGATCACAAGTAGGCAGTGAGGCAGGCAGAGAGAGAAGGGGAAGCAAGCTCCCTGCTGAACAGAGAGCCCAATATGGGGCTTGATTCCAGGACTCTGAGATCATGACCTGAGCTGAAGGCAGAGGCTTAGCCCACTGAGCCACCACACCAGGACTTTTCTGAACACATTTTGGGATCTAAAGATTCAAAGTAAAAAGTTTAGCCCATGAGTTTATGTTCAGAAACAGGTTAGATATCTGGTATGGAGGCATCAAGACAGACAGTAAGTGGCACACCAGAACCTCAACTAAGGTCAGTGCTGTTTCTCCAATATTGCTTCATAAGTATGAAGAGGTGTTTCTGATTGACGCTGTAACAGAGAGATGTTTTTGCAATGGACTGGGGCTAAGGATGCTGAATTCCTGTGAAAGCACAAGGCAATTCTGTATGATAAAGGACTTCCTTGCCCTAAATGCCAGGAGCACCACCTTGGAGAAACACTATGAGTCCACGAATTCCTTGACAACAGGGTTTCTATCTTGTTCCTCTGGGGATTCCTGCAGCAAGCACAGGGCTTGACCTACAGTGAATGCATATTGGAAATGGACTTCAATTACTTGCCAATGAGCTAGATAGGAATATAGCTATGCATAAATGTATGACTTTCTATTGATTCAGTGATGGAGAAAATACACACTCTTGCATCTGAGAAGAAATAGGAAAGGGCAGTCCATTCTCAGTTGTAAAAAAAAAAAAAAAAAAAGAAGGGATCAGTCACAGAGAGAAGGGTAGTAACCTTCATCAGAAATCAACAATAAAACCTGATATTGAGGTAGCTTTTAACATCAGTGTCTTGCCAACTACCTTGGTTGGAAGTAGATCCAGAGGGTTACTCCAGCCTTCTGTGCTATTGTCATGAAAGGCAGCAAAGTTGCAGCAAATGGAGAAAATGGAAGATCTGTTTTATGCATAGGTGTGTGGCAAGGGGTGGGAAATTGGAAATAGTGGGAAGAAAGGAGAGATTCATTATAGGACAAAAGCACCTGCCCATGGTTTTCAGAAAACCCACAAAAACCAAACACTGCCCTCTGTGATGGAGACATTCTTTGTGTCAGTCTCTGTGTAACCGTTCTGAAGCAGCAAGGGTAATCGTATCGATTTTGAAGGAATGTCTGGTTAATTTTTCACAAGGCGTAGATCCCTCAAAAATCAATAACTTTCTGCTGTATCTTTATTCTTCAGAATAAACTGTGTCTGTCGGAGAAACTTGATTCTTAAGCTCAATTGGATTCATAAAACATTCACAGACACATAGTACAAAAGAAATGTAAGCTTTCCCTGGGAGTGGTAACTATTTAACCTCAACATAGGACAAAGGCTCCTTCCCTTTTGATATATTCTTGTCCTTGGACAAGGCATTAGTAGAGACCAGGATTCCTATGATGCAAATGTTTCCATTCTCCCAAGGAAAAAAACTTCAGTAGAAGATATGAAGGGCAAGTCTGAAAAACAGAGTCTAAGCAAATATCTTTTTTAAAACAACTTGGGATTATGGGGTGGATATTAGAAATGTACTCATTTTCTTCTCCTTTTACTCACTAGGATGAGTGTGCCATACTAAATGTATTTAGGAGAAATAAAAACATGCTGTGGAAACAGTATAAACATGTAATCCAGTAACACAAAATAAGGAAATCACTGAGTGATCCCTAACCTCTTATTTGCATTTACACATGAAGCTGGTAATACCCAGAGAGGTTAAGTGTTCCTCCTAAGGTCACACAGTCAATGTCTCATTCATTAAATTGGAAATGCCACTTTGAAAAGAAATCAATGAACGCTCATTTATCAGGGGCAGGGAATGTGCAAGGTTGAAACCATGATAATGTCCGGACTGGAATAAATACAGAAGGCAAAAACTCAAATAATAAAAGATAAAATTAAAATTAAAAAAAACATGTTTGCAATACTAGAAAATCTTTCTACATTTGACTTAATATCACTGACAAATCATTTACCAATAAATCAGTTATAAGATTTGAGGTGTAAGACGGTCATTGCTGCAGCCCCTTCTATGCCTTTTCTCTTACCTCAGTCCCATTGTGTGTGAGTGCTTGTGTAGGGTGTGAGTGAGTGTGCAAGCCCATGGGACTGTGTGCACACATCTGCTTGTGGGTGTTTAAAAGTATCTCCAAGACAAACAGAAATACTGAGTGCCACATCAAATGGTGCTTTACAAAAATAAATTTTGTTTGAATCTCTTAGTTCCCTTTGTTTTATTGCTAACTTAAGGATTCAAGAAATGGCAAAAGTTAACTGAAACCATACATTGTATGCTCATTTCCAACTGGAACACTCTGCCTCATTAAACAAAGGTAGCTTTCCTAGATGGTCTGAAACATGATAGAGAACAAATTCTGTGGCTTGCTTCTCCCCCATGACACTGCCAAGCATCCTTTGCTCTGGCCTTGAGGGATCCTTTCAGAATGGAGAGAGGATTACAGTTTCTATCTCAGTCCTCTAGCTTGCTACAAGGTAAACATTGAAAGCAAGCCATGCCTCACTCCTGATGCTTCTTAGAGCCAGCTATAAAATTTATCTTCATCTAATTCTAAAGGAGATGACTTTAATCTAGAACCAGACTGCGATTTTATTCTTGATCCCATTCAATAAAAAAACCAGATGTCACTTTATGGATATTTGAATGGAAACTTAAGATCCCAACCAGTCAGTATTCTAATTTATTTAAAGCACATTAGACAGTGAAAAATAAATAAATAAATAAATAAATAAAAATAAAAAAAATAAAGTACATTAGATATTTTATCCACACAGAGATGCCAAAATAGAATACCTGAAGTGTGTATCAGTATTAATTTCTATTTCTTGTGTTTAGGACTTGGCAAAATTATTGTCCAGGTACTATTTAAGGAAAAAGGAAAAGAAAATGTCTCTTTTAATTCTGTTTTCCTGTATGGCTTCTTTTACATATCCCGTGTTTCTATATCCTGAGTGTGCAGTGGGAAAGCTACTAATGTTTTTTATGATCAGATTTAAAATTCATTAGAGTGTAGATCTCTCCATATTTCAATTTTTTTATTATGATTACTGAAGTGTAGTTGCCACACAATGTTACATCAGTTTTAGGTGTGAAACAGAGTGATTAACAAGTCTATACATTCTGCTATATTCAACAGAAATATAGTTTTTGGTATAATATAGATATAATACCACACTGTGCTATTATATCTTTGACTACATTTCCTACACTGTGCCTTTTATCACCATGTCTCATTCATCCCGAAACTGGAAGCCTGTGTCCACCTTTCAATCTTTAACCAATGGAAGTGAGCAGTGTCAGTTCAGAGATTCCCTATGACATTTAAATATTTATTTGTATTGTTAATTACATATGTGTGAAGCTCTCATTCCTCTGTCCAACATCTCAGATCATGATTGTTTTTCCGTCATTTCTCTGTCGTGATTGGTTGGCCCTGCCACAGTCTGTTACGGTTCTCAGTTCTTCTGTGACCCAAACATTTCATGATATGTCACATGTCATAAAACTTAGAAGGTGCTTTTCTATGATCTGGATGTCAGTGGGAATGAGGGGTTTCCAGGGTGAGCGTGCACGTTAAGGGCCACCTCAGTACAGAAGTTCTGGGACTTTTAAATATGTTCAGTAGCTGAAATGCAGTTGTTAGCCAATTTATGATAACCATCATGAATCCTGCACCAGGTCCAGAAACCCTTTTGTTTCTTGAAAGCACTACGTTGTATTCACTAGAATATTTGAAGCTGGTTGCTTCAATAAACAGAACCTTGAAAGTTTAGTGGTTTAACATCATGTTGATTTATTCCTGCTCATATCTCAGCCTGACGTATGTCATCGGGCTTCCCTCCTCCATCCTGAAACTACACAATCTGAGACATTCAGTAGAGTATCAAGAAGACACTCATCACCGCCGTTAACTATGTTGACCTGGAAGTAGCACATGTCAGTTTGGCTCCTACTTCACTGTAATCTTACTTCAAGGGAGATGGCACAAGGTAGAGGAATCCTCATCTGGTGAGTGGGTCCTAAATGGTTCTGCCATATATGTGGGTTTGAATTAGAACATAAATAAAAGGCATAGTGGCTTCTGTTTTTGATTGAAAGATGCTGCCAGTCCCAGCCACATCCAGAGAGTAGCAAACTCTCACTGAGTATCATGAGTGCAATTTAGAATGAATTTAGGCATGTACTTAGCATCTGATACTAAAATATAGAGCAGTCAGTTGTTGGACTTGTGTAACATCCAATGGGTTTAAAACCATGAGAGTTGAGCATGTAATTAGTCTACACAGGTAAGAACCCTTGGTAGCAGAGGAGGGACCTTAGTTCAAACGGGACTTTGTTATTTTGATCTTTTCATTGTGCTTCAGTGTCTATCTGAAAAATACAACTCACATCAGAGTGTTTATTGTAAGTTGTTTCACAGAGATTTGTGAGGAGTAAATGCAATCCAGGGATTGACAAAACTTTGGGAAATGTAAACTGCTGGATAAATGTAAGTTGCTATATTTTGATGGCACTATGAGCATTCTTTAACTTAACATTTCAGTATCGTTTATAGGCTTTTGACCAAAGGAAAAAGAATGCTATTTTCTCGAGTTGTAGTTTAGATACTCTAAAGTTAAATACTTTAAAGCTAAAATTCAGTATATTTTTTATGAAAAGTGGACAATTCCCAGTTTCTAATTCATGTTCTGTTATTTTTTAAAAAAAGACTAAAAGAAGTGTGATAATTCATAATCAAACTTCTAATTTTGAAAACCGGCTAGTTAAAAAGGATTTTTACACTGCCGCAAACATATTTTCAGTACATAATCATGTTGGTAAGAAAATAGATCATTTTTACAAGACTGCTTATGTTGGGGAAAGAAATCTTTTAAAATTCATAACTCATTAAAATAATTTATTTTATTACAAGTGAATTTATGTAGCTATCTTCTGCTAATGAAGTCTTTCCCACTGTGTATGTGTTTGTGTGTGTGTGTGTGTTTTCCTAATAGCATACACAGGAAAGGTAAAGCTGATGTTATAGGATCAGAATACATTAAAAAAAGTCACTCCATTTAGGATGCCTAAGCTCTTGTTAAGTTTTTAATTGTTTCTTCTTTTCTGTCACTATTGAAAATTCAAGAAGAGGTCTGAAAATCAATCTTATTCTGGTGCTTTTGGAGTAAAAACAATGTTTGGATTCTGGATGCACCATGTCTTCCTACTAAGGTAATAAAGCCTCTGCTCTGAGGTTATTCTCTGCTCCTGATGGTTGCCTCAGGTATAGCTACATATGGGATATAGAACAATGTTCTAGCAACTCTCTTACATTTTTGGATTGGCTTTGAATGCTTCAGTGGAATCATGGACAGTTTGTATGGACGCTTACTAATAAATCATTTATGTCTAATCAGTCTTTCTTTTACAGCATGATTTTGGGTCATTAAGCAGTGCAAGAAAATGGGGGGCCTAATATAATATGTAATTATCTTGACTTTGATAGCCACAAAATAACTCCTCTTTTCCATGAGAAAACAAGGGAGAAATAGATTTCTGTCTCCATCCCACACTCACTCTATGGCAAGGTCACTATGAGCTGGGAATTTTGCTTACTTGTATTTTACAGGTGGCCATCCTATTATTCCATTGTTGCACTGACCCAGTTTTGAGGAACTATACAGAGAGATCAGTTATCTGGAGCCAGAGGAGATTTGGAAAATGAAGTGTCACATTCTTGTTGATTATGGTGGTGGTCTTTGCCTTCTCAAAAACACTTCCTTTAACGAGCAGAGCATTAAGTGGAAAGAATTTAAGGTTCAGGTTTCTAAGTCTTTATCCATATTTGGATTGGCAAAGCAAATATTTTGTCACTTAAGCTCTAACGCAGGCTTTCCAGATACACTTGGCAGAAGAAAATGATCTTATCAAGAATGTTAGTGACTCTTCTTTCAGTCAGAGCAAAGCCTTGTGTTAATAAATGTACTTTTTCCATTAAAAGATTAGCAGATGTCGCAGATTAGAAATGGCCACAAACTTTTGTTGCACAACCCACTGTGGTCTGTGTGCTGTTCTCTTGATGTGGTTTCTTTAACCAAAAGAATATAATGGAAGTGATGAGACAATTTCCAGGCAGACAATTAGAACTCTTCTCTTCTGCTTCCTTTCTCTTAAACAATTTACTTTGGGACTCCCATATTGTGATATAAGAATTCCTTCTACATCTCTGGAGACACCATGTGGAAAGGATCTGAGACTTTAGGGAGGGAAGGGGACTCAGTTCAACCCAGCCTTCTAGCCATGACTCCCACCCCATGGCATTAGGAATGTGAGCAAGTCTGTCCTGGCCTCTCTAAACCAACACAGACCTCCGTTGAACACCAGCTGTCAAGTACAAGACCCAACACAGGGAAAAGAAGAATTTCCCAGCTAAACCCTGCCCACATTCCCGATCAACTAACTTCTATGATATAGAAAAATGTTGTTCCTTAAAAACATTAAATTTGGGGAGAATTTGCTCTCCAGTAATTGGTAGCATGAACAATGCATAACATGTCTTTATTTTCTCAGAATCTCTAGCATTTCAAGTCTGGCATATGTTGGCAGATTAAGAGTTATTTATTAAGTGGACATTTAAATAGAGGATAGAGAAATAGATTCTTACTATGCAGCCATCAAAAGAAATGAAATCTTGTCATTTGCAACGACATGGATAGAATGAGAGGGTATTATGCTGAGCGAAATAAGTCAATCAGAGAAAGACAATTATCATATGATCTCCTCATATGATATGAGGAATTTGAGAGGCAAAGTGGGGGCTTGGGGGGTAGGGAAGGAAGAAATGAAACAGGATGGGATCGGGAGGGAGACAAACCATAAGAGACTCTTAATGTCACAAAACAAACTGAGGGTTCCTGTGGGGAGGAGGGTAGGGAGAGGGTGGTGGGGTTATGGACACTGGGAAGGGTATGTGCTATGGTGAGTGCTGTGAAGTGTGGAAACCTGGCGATTCACAGACCCGTACCCCTGGGGCTAATAATACATTATAGGTTTATAAAAAAATTAAAAAAAAAGAAATAGATTCTTGAATAATGGAAAGATGCATATAAGCATGAGGGTTTGACTCATTTGTTGAATCATTGGGTGAAATATGTGATTAAACCATCACAGTACCAGTTTGGCCAATAAGGATTTTTGAGATATAGACACATCCATTATATATTCTAAGGCTGGCACATTAGATATATCATCAAAAATTATCATTAATAAATTTTAAAATGCAAGTAGTAAAATGGAATATGTGGTTGTATGCATTCCAAAAGGAGTTGGATTAAATTCAGCATGTTCATATTCAATCAATAAATAATTCCTAATCTCCCAACATATGCCAGACTCAGAATGCAAGGGATTCTGAAAAAATAAAGACAAGTCCAAAATTATCTGAGATTTGTTCATTTCTACCGTTCAGTTACTTATGGAATCCCTCATATGTGCCTAGTACAGTGTTACATCATTCTCTAAAACTGAACAAGGAAGAAAGATGCATACATCAGTGAAAGAAAACACAAGTGCTATAATGTATGCAAAATATCATGGGGCGCAAAGAGGGAGTGGCTGGAGTAGATAAGGAAGGTTTTCATGGTGGAGGTGATACCTTTGCTGAGTCTTGAAGAATGAGTCATTCTTCAGATGGATACTAGTGGGAGGTCCTAAGAAAACAAGGGAACTGCATGTACAGAAACACAGGCAAGTTACACTATATATCTATTTGGGAATAGGGAACGATTTTCTTTCCAGAGTTTGGAAAGTTGAGTTGATGGGGAAAGGAACAAATTGACACATGTGAAATTAGTGTGGGGATCAATCCTTCTTTCACAGTGATTCCTTCATTTAAGTGCTCGAGTCTCTTAATATTTACCATGAACTGGTACCATCATAGACATCATCTCAGAAGCTAGTAAATAATTACAAGGCATAATATAACTTTGTTCTATAAAAGGATATAGTCTAATGGAAAAACAAGTGCAGAGCCATCATAATCAAGTATGATGATTACTGAAAAGAAGATGTACAAAGACATTTCTACAACAGCGATAAGAACCAGGCTTTCCAGAGGATAGTATTCCTGAGCTGAATGGATGTCTTCCAAAAGAAGACTGTTTTGTGTGTATGCATACGTGTGTGAAGAACACACGGAATGGACCCAGCACACACATGACAAAAATCCTGATCTGAGAGAAAACACGTTTGAGGAGGTTCACTTGGATTAGCTTGCATAAGGAGCAAGAGTTGGGTGGAGGTGAGCCACATGGACAGTGAAATCTCTGTGTACCCTCCTGAATCCTTGCAGGGGTATACTCTTTATAAGAATCATGGAGAGGTTTTAGGTAAGAGACTGTCAGGGCCAAATGTACTGGATGGAGAGCCTCTCTGTGGAAGAGTTTCTCTTACAAACTGATTTGGAGAGAGTAGTTAGCTGAGTCTCAGATAACAGGGAAGTAGTAAGTTAAGGGCAGACACGTTTCTATTGGATCTGTGAAGAAAACATTTGAGGATAAATTGGGAAGGATTGTCCTCTAGGAAACAGAAAATGATGATAGATTTTATACAGGGCTAGGGTCATAAAACCATCAGCTTTTTTAGAAAGATAAATCCAGGAGGATGTATCAGTGTGGATGGAGTCCGTATCAGTGGGATGGGGCTGACAAGTGTCGATGGGAACCTCAGGGAAGGCATCAGCAGTGGGATGAGCAAATGGAACAGAGAATTGCTGCTGTGTTGTCGTGTAGATAATAAGAAATGTTTGTGGCTTTGGGACTAAGAAGGGAGATGTCCCGACACAACTGTTCAAATATACAGTAACATTAAAAGTGACTCCAGACCCAACCCAGTTCTTGAGGATCACATCATGTGTTGTTGTTTTTGTTTATTTGTTTAATAGCAGAAATAATAGAAGAATTTTTTAAAAAATAATAGAAGAAATTCATGATGTAGAAAAGAAATACAATAAAGCTGCATTGAAACCTCAACCATAAAATTGGAAGAAATGGAAATGATTTTGAGACTGCTGTGAATCTGGAAATAAAAAGGTGTTTCTGTGATAGAATTTTAGAGTTTCATCTAAGATCAAATTGAGAAGGAAACCAAGTCCCTGAATTGTCCTTCTGGCATCTTGCAATGGCATTCAGTAGATACATCACCCTCCAAGGTCTATAACCCTGGAGACAAGAAATACACAGTGAAGAATTTGCAAACATGTCAATCAGAAAGTTGACAGTTGGAGTGGCTGTAGGCAGGGTTTGACAGTGACATTGCTAACACCTTTGCAAGCATAAAGTGCAAGATGAGAGGGTGACCAAGTTGCTCAGAGACACCCTGCCAACTCAAGGATCAGTCTCAACCACCAGGAAGGCTGTCCTTGACAGCTGCACTCAGGGGATAACTCAGTGTTGGAGAGTCACAGAGTTCTAAAGAAAGCAACCATAAAGCTGGGTGAATGGGTCAGGAAGAAAGTCAGTAAAGCATAGAAGGAAACAACCCCAGAGCTGTTCACCACAAAACAGAGTACAAACAATTGTATTTGTATTTTGTTTATGAAAGAACCCTCAGCCATTAACCCATTAGTTTCTCTTTGAATGGTTATGATATAGAAGGAGCCAGAAGGGGAAGGAAGATAACATTTATTAACAATAAATGTGCAGACTGTGCGTGTGAGGACAGAAATCCAACAGAACTGTTTTTGATTCAAATCTCTGATACTTGGTATGACCTTGGACAAGTTATAGCTACATGGCCTCAGTGCTTTCTGCTTTCATCTTTGAAATGGGGGGAAATGTCCCTAAGTATGAATGAGCTGTGAAAATTTTACAAGGTGCCTGAGAGTCAGATAAGGAGGGCATGATCAAATAATGTTAAGATAAAGGAAAAAAGAACAACAACAACAACAAAAACGCTTGTCTATCCTCAATGAGAATTGAAGAGCATGGGATATCAGAAAGAAAGAAGAGGGGCACCTGGGTGGCACAGTCTGTTGAGTAACTACTGATTTCAGCTCAGGTCATGATCTCAAGGTTCTGAGATCACGCCCTACCTAAGGCTCCATGCTCAATGCAGAGTCTGCTTGAGATTCTCTCTCTCCCTCTATCCCTCCCCCACTTACATGCACACACTCTCACTACTAATAAAGTCTTTAAAAAAGGAAAAAAAAAGAAAGGAGATTGATGAAGAGGAAGTGGAAGATGATTCATGTTTCATGACAATGCAAGATCCCATCAACACTAAAGCATCACTATGCACCCCTGGTCTAGCATTTTGGTTATATAAACTAATTTGTTACGGTGGTTCATCTCCTTCAATGGTAACAGAATTACAACAACAACACAATGGACCTAATTATTAAATAATATAAAGACAACAAATATTATTATTGTATTATTATTACTGAAAATGTAATGGTGATTCATGCAATCACACTGAATGCTTTTAAAGTATCCATTTTTATATTTTAAAAAAATAAGTAAAATATATACACTTTAATATAGGCATAAATTCTTGAAACTTAACATCATTATAACTGAACATTTATCTCTTTTTTAAAGATTTTATTTATTTATTTGACAGAGAGAGAGACAGTGAGAGAGGGAACACAAGCAAGGGGAGTGGAAGAGAGATGAAGCAGGGAGCCGTATGGCAGGCTCAATCCCAGGACCCTGGGATCATGACCTGAGCCAAAGGCAGACTGAGCCACACAGGCACCCCATAACTGAACATTTCTTGAAGATTCTCTTAATTCATCTATCTCATTTTATTCTTTGTTTGTGTTTAAATCCTATGTAAAATAATTTCAATTGCTCCTAATCTGTGTTTTTGAAAAATAAAGATAATTTTTTTTTTAAAGATTTTATTTATTTGTCAGAGAGAGGGAGATCACAAGTAGGCAGAGAGGCAGGCAGAGACAGAGGGAGAAGCAGGTTCCCTGCCGAGCAAGGAACCCGATATGGGACTCGATCCCAGGACGCTGGGACCATGACCTGAGCCGAAGGCAGCCGCTTAACCAGCTGAGCCACCCAGGCATCCCATAAAGATAACTTTTTAACAGATGGTATGGACATATTTAGGTGACCATTGTGGATTTGGATTTGGAAATGGTCAAATTCATGCTGAAATTAGAATGACTATTTTAAAAGCAGGAAGTATAGGGGCGCCTGGGTGGTTCAGTGGGTTAAAGCCTCTGCCTTCAGCTCCCGTCATGATCCTAGGATACTGGGATCAAGCCCCGCATCGGGCTCTCTGCTCAGTGGGAAGCCTGCTTCCTCCTCTCTTTCTCTCTCTGCCTGCCTCTCTGCCTACTTGTGATCTCTGTCTGTCAAATAAATAAATAAATATATCTTTAAAACAAACAAACAAAAAAGGAAGTATAGTATGAAACGAGACACATACAGTTTTTGAGCCAGAAACAAGTATGTCCACAGTGCTTTCACTCTCTTTCTCTCTTTAATATTTATCTAGCTGCATACGTGTGTGTGTGTGTGTGTGTGTGTGTGTGTGTGTGTGTGTGTGTACTCATATGTCTCCATTACACCCCTCCAGGCCTTTGTTAGTCTTGGAAACAATGTAAACCATCATTTTCTGAAGATTTATGGGCAGATCAGATACCTAAGCACATGTTAGGTAATATTTTTTTCATGATTTGGGTAAATAGTCTAGGTTACTATAAGAATGCACCAAGAGTTGGGAAACACTGGAAAGGATTTTAGTGCAAGCTTACACAGGTGAAGGATTAAGTGATACTATCACTACACAACTCTAATCTCCATCTTTATCTTTTTTAAAACATCTGCTTTCTTTTCTCTTTTCATCCAGACCCCTTGGTCACATACCACTCTTCTGAGGCACAGGGATTAATTCTGAATTCTTTTGTACACAGTGTGCCTTTAGTCCAGGTGAAATTGAACTTCTTTTTAGAGTACTTGAATGGTATTAAACAACCTGTGCATGCATTGTGAATTCTAAAATTATCTAGAACTTGGGGTAAGAGAGAGTATTTACAAGTTCTCTATTGATTTTCCAAGTTGGAATTCATTTCAAGCACAAATATAAAACTGAGCTCAATTTCAGGAGGATGAATAAAGTTGAATTAGTTCTGATATTATGTAGCAAATGCAGAAAATTTAAAAGACTGCAATTTTCTATGCCTATTTCAAAATGTGCTTCTACAAATAATAGCTAGATGAATTATAGTGAAGAGACAAAGGAAAGTACAGTCAACAGTTAATTTTTGGCAGCAAACTTGATCCATTTCATATTGTTGAAGATAGTTAATAACATCGAAGGATGTATATTAACTTCAAGATTTTTGTTTCTCATTCTGAATTCATATTCAGTGCTCTTAGAAATATTTTACTAAATGAAGAATGCTGTCAAATTTAAGTCAGGAAAGAATTAAGGAGATAATTTGAAGCAGACCAATTGAGAAAGGTCATTTGCATAAGGCTGCTAAAAAGTCCGTATCTTGAGCACATCAATTTTTCCAAGTTTAGCCAGCTAATCCGCAACAAAGTCATGGAAACCGACATTCAATCTTACATATCTGAACAGAGGTCAGATTTTTTGCTTGAATATTTGACTGAAGAAAGCTGTAGGGGCCACTTTGAAATGACTGTCATTGCTTAATGAGGTTATGTTTTTCTTGGATGGTTTGGAGGAAGGTTGAAAATTTGGTTCCTTGAAGGTGAAATATAACTAGGAAAATGTGGCACCAAGTTAGCTATTTTGAATGTGGTCCTATGAGAGATAGCACTTTGTGACATATGGCTTCAAATATTTCTTGAAGACTGATGTATTCATGCTTTGTTTTCATGACAAATCCAGGACATGAAGTATAGCAAAGGAATGATGAACTTCATAATGATGAATTCTTGTGGATCACTGAAAAAGCATACTTGGGAAAGCAAAACAAAGAGGTGTAATCATGAACCTTGGTTGTAATTAAATCCTTGATGGCACATTTTCACTGCATTTATCATGTAAAATATTCTTCTGATTCATTGCAAATTGTCTTTGATTTTTAGATAGGTTCTTTCTTCTGGTACTGTTCATTGACTTTGCACTTAATAGTGTCATAAAATGTTCACCAAGACATGCTAATACTCCATCTGGAATACCTTAGTTGATTGCACAAGCCTTTATAATACATGTATAAAATTCAACACGGTGAATCCATTCATGATGAATAAGCCTCAGAGTAGGGCCACAGTTCAATGCATCAATAGTTATTACTCACTTCTATTATTTTCTTAACTTCCAGTTAAGAAACAGTACATTTGACGATAAAATTTCTGACTCCTATTTATGCATACATTTTAATTTCAAGTCCTGAGGTGCAGCTTTACTTTTTACACAAAAGAATAGCCAGCCAGTTGACTCTCTTTTGTGAAGGGAAAAAAGAAAATATCACCTTTTCAGCTCAGAATACATGAGAATAGAAATAATTGATCATAGAAGCTAAATATAGAGTTATTGTTCTCTACTCTAATCAACCCTGACATGTTCCCCTTGACCCTTCATAGTTGTTCTTAGATATTTATAGACACTTAATGTGAAAGCATGGAAATTGTACTAAGTGATAAAATATTTACTCTGGATTATGAACAAGTATGACTTCAAGTAGCATTCAACTTACAGACAAAAGGTTTAGGGTTATGACATTCATACTTTTAATAAAATGGCAATGCAATTATAATTTAAGTAGAAGGCAGTTGGGAAGATGACCCTGGATATTGCTATTGTTTTACTAACCTAAAATAAAATCTAAGCCTATATGGTGTACTAAGAACAAAAATCTAACTGAGTAAATTTGAAGATCTAATTGGTTTTATTACATGAGTCATGAACCCACAACATCTCATCTGGCAAACAGAGGGGAGCCCTAAGGAGCTGTACAAAATGGAAGGTTTTTCTGTAGGAAGAAGGGTGGGGACTACAATTTATAAACAAACAAAAAGGGAAAAGGATCTTCTTTTTTTTTTTTTTAAGATTTTATTTATTTATTTGACAGAGAGATCACAAGTAGTTAGAGAGACAGAGAGGGGAGGGGAAACAGGCTCCCCGCTGAGCAGAGAGCCCAATGTGGGACTCGATCCCAGGACTCTGGGATCATGACCTGAGCTGAAGGCAGAGGCTTAACCCGCTGAGCCACCCAGGCGCCCAGGATCTTTTCAGGCAAGGTCACTTTCCCATAGAGGGAAGCTCAGAAGGTCTTATCATGCAGATTTTGCCTTCTGTCCATTTGGGGATGGAGAGAGCACCTATAACAGATTGTCTGACTGGTATTTATCAAAAAATTCCTGACTGACCAGTTAAGACGTTTCTGGGGGAGGTTAAAACTGCAGTTAGGTTAAGTATTAGGCCCTAGATTGGTGATTTGGCCTAAGTGACGCCATTTTGTTTTTCTTTTTAACGGGTGACACATTTTCACTACACATTTTTGTAGGAATAAGCTTAACAAAAATAGTCCTGATATTGCTAAATGTAATTATGTTTCAGTGGGCTTTTTGAGTTCCCATACGTCCCAAATCCCTGCAGTCACAAAACATCATGAAATTCCAGCATACAGAAAATATATTAGGGAAATTACATTTTTTTTTTGCCAAGTTAAAAGAAAAAGAAGAGTATAAACAATAACATAATCAATATTGATCTTAGTATTATTACTCAGTAGAGATCATTTTAATAGACATTGCCATTATTAAGGAGAGAATACCTTTCATTATCGTTCACATAAAAACTCTTACTTCAATATATATCTAACACCGCCTGTCAGGGAAATAACCAGGCTGCTTTCATTAGGTACAGAACCGCCAGGCTGACATTTTCAGATTGAATCTGTGGGAAATAACTACATTTTAACATTCCCAATTTCCTATGTTTCGTTTATAATCGTTACAAGATCATCTTAGCATTATAAAGTTCAGAGAGGGAAAAAAAGCTCTCCTCAAGTACTCTCTGCTACATAATGCAGACAGTTTTTATTGTTGTTGTTGTTGTTGTTATTGTTGTTGTTTACTCTAAACCACTCGACAGTCCAATATTTTCATGGTGGGAAGCCCCCTCTGCCACCTCCCTCACATCTGTGTGTCATAGAACACAGGCTTCACTGTTGGACTGTGCTGTGGTTTTTCCTCCTTTTTAAAATCTGTGCTTAGATAGTGCTTTGCTTCAATATTCCTACAGATAAGTGAAATTCAGAGTTGGAATGTCCAAGTCACATCTGCACCCAAGATATCTGCTTTGTGTTTCTGGCCTGTTAGACACATCACTCTTTATTTGGATATCGCTGCTTTAAGATTCCTTGTACTCAACGGAAAGCCTCTCTTTTCCACTTGGTACTAATCCTGCTCCAGATCTTATGTTTTCTATCTCAGTAAATGGAACTATCACCTCCCCATGGCCAGGTCATCCTCAACCTACATCTATCACATCTGTTTACATCTTTCATTATCACCAGCTCCTACACCTTATCTTTTAAATTCCTACTATTTTTTATATCCATCTTCTATCTATCCATCATGGCATTGTTATTCTCTTAGTTAAGACTCTTGTTCTTGCATTTTTTAACAATATCCTATATGTTCTCTCTGCCTCCATCTTTACCTTTCTTAAATCCATTTTCAATTCTTCAGCTATAGTGAACATTAAAATCAGCAGTTGGTAAACTATGGCCATAGACCAAATTCAGCCAGCTACCTGTTTTGGTAAACAAGAATTCACTGCAACACAGCACACTTGTTTGTTTATATATTATCTATGCTGCCTTTATGCTACAAAGAAAGTGAAGCAAATGGTCCAAGAAGCCTTAAGTATTTACTATCTACTTTTTACAGAAAAACTGTGCTAACCCCTGTCCAATATATCAAATAGTTCCCCAGCTTAAGTGCTTTCAGAGGTCTTCCATGGTGCAGGGAAGAAGTCTCCCAGCAGTCTTCAAGCTCATCTCTCAGCACTCCCTGATGTAAACTGATGTCCCAACTATACCATACCCAATGGTCCTTACCTTTGAGCCTTCAATCATCATTATGAGTTTGGTGAACTACCTTTTGCCTTTTACAGCTTGATATCCAAGCCTCTGTGTGTGGACAATATTCCTTGACCCTGGAAGTCTGAGCTAGACACCCCTTGATACATAAACCCAGAACTTCCTGCACTTGCCCCCATCAAAACATATAAGGCTACAATCTATTTACATATTATTTTTGCTTCCCAGACTGCCTCTCAAAACATGAATAGAGCATGGTTCATGGCAAGAACTCAGCATTGTCTGCTAAATGAATGAATAAATGCTATTCATGTCTTTCTATTCTTAAACCTTTCCTATAATAAATTTTAATAATACTTATTTTTAAAGTGTCTTAGTTTCAATGTGTCAAATGCATACCCATATCATATGAAAATGTAGACTGGCTGGTGCACCTGGGTGGCATAGTCGGTTGAGCAGCTGACTCTTGGTTTTAGCTCAGGTCATAATCTCATGGTCCTGGGATTGAGCCCAGAGTCTGGCTCCATGCTCATCATGGAGTCTGCTGGGGATTCTCTCTCTCCCTCTCCCTCTGCCCTCTGCACCATGCACTATCTCTTTCTAAAATGAATAAGTAATTCTTTCCAAAAAAATGTAGATCTGCTTTGAAGTTGTTAAGCAAATACAATAGCAAATAATATTGTATAATGTTTGAAAAATACCTAACAGTTTATAAAGTGTCTTCCCATATATTTTCTCAGTGAATTGATTCTTTTTTTTTTTTTTAAAGATTTTATTTATTTGTTTGATAGAGAGATCACAAGTAGACGGAGAGGCAGGCAGAGAGAGAGAGAGAGAGGGAAGCAGGCTTCTTGCTGAGCAGAAAGCCCGATGTGGGACTCGATCCCAGGACCCTGAGATCTTGACCTGAGCCGAAGGCAGCGGCTTAACCCACTGAGCCACCCAGGCGCCTACAGTGAATTGATTCTTTGAAACAGCTCCATGGTGCCAATCCTCTATAGTCATTTAAATGCAACATCCAGTTTTGTGGAATGATTAAAAATGACTCAGAAAATTGATACACAATTCTTGTAATACATGAACTCAGGGCATGCATTATAATCAAAATATATTGTAATAAAAGTTAGTTTTCAATTCAGTAACATCAGGTTCTCTTATTTGCTAGAAATTGATGCCAGGGCCCATTTTCTTTTAGTTCTACCACTAATTCAATCTCTTGCTGTTATTAGATATGTTTTATTCTGTTCTAAGACAGGAAAACCATTGTTTTAGTCTATTATTTTTCTTGAGTAGTAAAGCCTATCAGTATATTTTTCTCTAAGATCTGACTCTTGGGAAATAAAAACTTTGTTTTACCTTTGAGAACATACATTTTACTTTTTATTTATTTATTTATTTTTAAAGATTTTATTTATTTGACAGACAGAGATCACAAGTAGGCAGAGAGGCAGGCAGAGAGAGAGAGGAGGAAGCAGGCTCCCCAATGAGCAGAAAGCCTGATGCGGGGCTCGATCCCAGGACCTGGAGATCATGACCTGAGCCGAAGGCAGAAGCTTAACCCACTGAGCCACCCAGGCACCCCACATTTTACTTTTTAATTTTTTTTCCCTTGATCTGGATATGAGAGGGTATTTGTGTTCAGCTGAAAAATCACATAAAGATATTTGCTTTTATCTAATAATGTCTACTTGTGAACATTAATTTAAATAAATTTTAGTTCAGAACATTTTATTATGAACACAGTGTTTTCATTACACTAGATCATTGATTTATAAAATTCAGAGGATATAAGGATCATAACCTTATAAGCTTTTTAGAAATGCTGATTTCAATACCCTAAGAGCAAATAATCTAATCACTGTGTCCAGTGTTGGGTCTTTATTTCTTATCAAGTATTACAATAATTCTGATGCAGGTGGCCCAGACCATCCTTTGAGAAACATTGGACAGAACCAAGGTTTTGCAGAAAACACATCATATGTTTGCATTCAGGTGGGTTCAGAGTACATACGTGACATTATTTGAATTTCTTACCTCTGAAAATCAGTACAACTGGCTTTAGTCTAACAAAGGGAAAATGATAAACTGGGCACTAAGAACAGTGAGCCTTATCAAAAGGAGAGCTAAATAATTCAGAGAAGGCTGATTCTTCACCCACATCCCACCAAAACCAGTCTTATCCTGTGAAAGTTGACTTCAGCTCTTCCTATGCTAACTTTAATGTCCATTTATATTTTTGTACATTTTAATTCTGATGTGTTTCCAATACATGAATAATTTATGTTCATTATAGACCAAAAAAGAAAAGAAAGAAAATTCAAATAAACTATCAAACAAAAAATAAGTCACTTAAAATCCCTCCATCCAAAGCTAGCAACTCATCTTTTGTATGTTTTCTGGTGTGCATGTATTCACTGAAATTACCTGGAAAGATAGGTTAATGGATTATCTCTCTTCCTATGGGGAATATCCCTTTTTGCTATATCAGTCTGTGTTTTTAGTAAAGAGTTGTTTAGATGGATTTGATCACCATGTCAATTTAAATGAGTTTAAGCTAAAGGAAAATCACAGGGTCACAGAACAGGGACATTGATGGTATGAACCTCCTTCCAGAATAGCAGATCGAAGTCCTCCAGGATATCCACATCTGGCCTTCTCCACACCTTCTGTTGGTCAAGAGTGTGCTTTCCATTGGCTTGAGTCCCAGGCAGGCTCCTCCATCACAGACATGATTCCACTTCCCAGTTTCAGAGAGAAGCATGTGATGCAGCACTTTCCCATGATGCTGCCTTTGGCTTTTATTGAGATATTGAAACATTATCCCAAGTACAGTCACTTAGCGAGCAGAACAGAAGACTGTATGGCTACAACACCAGTGAAGGAAAAGCAGAACAAAAGAAGGCCAGAAAAATAGAGAGCTCAACATGGTTATCCTTGAGGCACTGTACCTGAGGCAAGTTTTAGGCCATGACTGTTCCTATTTTATAATCCTGCAAATTTTCTTTTAACTCTGTCTAGTTTGACATCCCTTTCATCTGAAAAGGTCTTTGTTAGTATATAGAGTTGGTCCTCATTATTCATGGATTCTGTATTTGCAAATTGGTCTACTTGCTCAAATTTATTTGTGACGGTGGGATCAATGCTCATGGTACTGTCCTGGTCATTTGTGGACACACCAAGAATTAAGAGAAATTTCTCATCCTATGTATGTGTTCCCAGTTGAAGTCAAACAAGGTGATGTTCTGTCTTCTGGTGTCACTTCTCATACTGTACAAAAGTGTCCTTTTCATGGTTGATTTATTGTCATGTCACATTTTTGTACTTTTTGTGGGTGATTTTTTTAAAGTAACCCCCACGCATCATGCTGAAGTACTGTCCAGCATGCCTAAGGGCAAGAAGATTGTGATACGTCTTATAGAGAATACATGTGTGTTACGTACACTTGGCTCAGGCATCAGTTTTAGCCCTGATGGCGAGTGAGTGAACAATACATACTAAGTAAGGTGTCCTTTTTAAAAGATTTTTATTATTTATTTGAGAAAGAGAAAGGGAGTGTGAGCAAGAGGGAGGGGCAGAGAGAGAGAGGGAGAAGAGACTCCCAAATGAGCAGGAGGAGAGACGCAGGACTGGATCCAAGGACCCAGAGATCATGACCTAAGCCAAAAGCAGACACTTAACTGATTGAACCACCCAGGTACCTCTAAATAAGGTGTTCCTTAAGTAAATGCATACATAAAACAAAATTATATATTGAGGTTAATAAAAATCTTGTGACCAGGGGCTTGCAGCAAACTACCCCTGTATTTCCTCTAGGAGAAGCAGTCCTGTATTTGATAATCAGCACTTGCTGTGACTTTATATAGAACATAGCTTCTGTGAATAATAAGAACTGAGTGCATCCATAAGATACTAATATGTACTGTTTTGCAACCTTTTTATGTTATGTAATACTGTAAGTATTAATACTTTTGGATAGTACTTAATTTTGTATGACAACATTATATAAAAAGACTGAGTGGTTATATGTGTTTGTATATATGCACAAGTGTTTTTGTGCATGTTTCTTTGTGAGTCATTGTATTAGGAGCCCAGTATGTTTTTTGTTTGTTTGTTAGTTTGTTCATCAAAGTGCACTGTTCCTGCTTGGGGAGACCTGGTTCTGTCTGTTAAACAGCTTTGCTTTGTTTTATTGATTAGTAAGTGATTCTATACATAAAACAAATTAATTCTTTGTCATACAAGTTGTAAATAATTTTCTGAGTTACTTATTTGCCCTCTAACATGGCTTATATTTTCTTGGCATTAAATAATTTTTGAGTATGTATGTGATCAAATACATCAATGTTTACCTTTATTTCTACCTCTGATGCTTTGTTTAGAAAGCATTTTACCATCCTTCAAATTTCTCCTCTGTTTTTAATACTTATTGCTGTTTTCTAGAGTTATTATTAATGTACATTTTCTTATGCATTTTCTGGTATATCAGTGGGATTTGGAGAGAGAGAGAGAAGGTTAATTCATGTGCTTAGCTGGGCATCTTAGAGGGCAAGTCTCAACACTATCTCTCTTTTAACTTAGGAGATGAGGAATCATGTCACAGTTTCCTCATTACTGAAGCATTATTGCATTTCTGGAATATATTCAAACTCATGATGATATTATTTTAATACTATGCTAGATTCAGTTTGCTAATTTGTTTTAGAATTTTTACACCTATCTTCAAGAAAGACAGATACATATAAACACACAAAGAGAATTTGTTTGGGAGGGTTTGCAGAGTGCTGAAATTTTTTGTTCCTCAAATGTTTATGAGGGTATTGCCTATAATGTTCAGATCTGGCACATTTTAGGGAGATTTTAATACATATATGTGTATGTATGTATTTTTATACACACACACACACACACACACAGACATGCATACCACTATTTCATAAAATCTAATAAGGCTTTCTGAATTAATTTTTGTATACATTCTAAGATTTTCCTTGAAAATTAAACATTTTATTAATATGTATATTGATTAGCATCAAAAGAGCCCCCTTTCTCATTTAATTTTTAACAACTTGATTTAGATAATAGCTTGATTTTTATAGGTGTTTTTAAAATTATTTCTAGATTTATGCCTTATTGTTATCAATGGTATTTAAGAACCACTTGTTTAACACATATTATGTGCCAGAGTATTTGACCACTTAATATTTATTTAATTGTTTCTACAAGCCTATGGCATAATTTCTCTTATTATTTCCATTTGCCAAATTGGGAAAAAAAAAAAGGATGAGGTACAGAGAGATTAAGTAATTTACCTAAATTCACACAGCAACCACTTTCAAGACATGTCTACAAAGGCAAAGGAAACAAAAGCAAAAATGAACTTTTGGGACTTAATCAAGATCAAAATCTTCTGCACAGCAAAGGAAATAGTCAACAAAACAAAGAGGCAACCCACAGAATGGGAGAAGATATTTACAAATGACACTACAGACAAGGGGCTGGTATCCAAGATCTATAAAGAATTCCTCGCACTCAGCACTCAAAAAAACAGATAACCACATCAAAAAATGTGCAGAAGACATGAACAGGCACTTCTCCAAAGAAGAAATACAAATGGCTAACAGATACATGAAAAAATCTTCATCATCATTAGCAATCAGGGGGGTTCAAATCAACACCACATTGAGATACCACCTTACACCAGTTAGAATGGCCAAAATCAACAAGACAGTAAACAACAAGTGTTGGAGAGGATGTGGAGAAAGGGGAACCCTCTTACACTGTTGGTGGGAATGCAAGTTGGTGCAGCCACTTTGGAGAACAGTGTGGAGATTCCTTAAGAAATTAAAAATACAGCTTCCCTATGACCCTGCAATCACACTACTGGGTATTTACCACAAAGATAACAGATGTAGTGAAAAGAAGGGCCATCTGTACCACAATGTTCATAGCAGCAATGGCCACAGTTGTCAAACTGTGTAAAGAACCAAGATGCCTTTCAACGGATGGATAAAGAAAATGTAGTTCATATATACAATGGAGTACTATGCCTCCATCAGAAAGGATGAATACCCAACTTTTGTATCAACATAGACAGAAGAGATTATGCTGAGTGAAATAAGTCAAGCAGAGAAAGTCAATTATCATGTGGTTTCACTTATTTGTGAAGCATAAGAAATAACACGGAGGACATTGGGAGAAGAAGAGAAGGGAGTTGGGGGAAATCGAAGGGGAAAATGAACCATGAGAGACTGTAGACTCTGAGAAAGAAAATTAGAGTTTTGAGGGGGAGGAGGGTGAGGGGGTTGGGTAAGCCCAGTGGTGGGTATTATGGAAGGTACGTATTGCATGGAGCACTGGGTGTAGTGCATAAACAAGAAATCTTGGAACACTGAAAAAATAAAATTAAATTAAAAATAAATAAATAAACTCACACAGATAGAAAATGGAAGAGCCAGGAGTGAAAGCAAGTTGTCTCTAGAGTGTTTTCCATCTTAACCACAACATTATGTTAAAAGAAAGAACACTTTCAAGAGGGATAATTGAAAAATGCTCCAAGAGCTTTCATACATATATGAAAGGGTCTTCTTTAAACCCCTTTCTGCAATAGTTTTGTTTATCTAAATTTCTGAAAGTAGCTCTACCTGTTCAAACTGTCACTATTTCTAAGTGATAAAAATTTCATAGTGACAAAAAAATTAAAATAAAAAAAAGAATAGAAGAAAATGTGGATTGGGGAAGCTGCACCACTTAGAGAAAATTGCCTTTGCTGGTAACACCCCAGGCAGCAGCAGTTAGGAGCTCAGTGACCTTAAGTGCCACAGAGCCATTAAAAGTAATGAGGTGTGAGCTCAAGCCAATGACTGATAAAAAGGCAATGTCTTCTCAGGGGCTCGAGCTGTAACATCCAACATTAATGTATTAGTATCAGTAGATGAAACATGACGAGTACTAAATCTCATTTGCATAATGGATGAAGCTTGGGAAGGAGTTCCAGATGGCTGATGAGCACCTTGAGCTAAAAGGAGAATTTTTTTAAAGACTCAATATACAAAGTCTAGAATATTAAGACAAAAGTAACTAAAAAAAAAAAAAAAAGAGCAAATGTAAGGGACTATGCACTATTGGACAATGCACTTCTTTTAAATTTGAAATAAAATTAAGTAAACTTGCCTATAGAACCCAAATATGCCATCCAGTGGTCCTGGCTGGACTGACAAGCTCTGTCTCTCAAATTATCCTCATTGCTTAAGAAAACAGATAGTAACAGATAATAAATTGGTTGGGTAAACTTTGAGTAAACTTATCCAAATCTCGATGCAGATGTCTAAAATACTTATTTGACTACGTTTTGTGCAATTTCTCAATTGTGCCAGTATTTGAATGAAAATCATACAGTGCACACAATTTACTAGTCACAGTCTGGCTTGTGGGGAAAGAAATTCTTTCTGGGGAGAAAATGTGACTTGATTTAGTCCTTATGCAAGTTTCTCTCTAAGCAGATGGAATGATCCAACATCAATTATGTGGGCATGTGTGTATGAGAGTGTGTGTGTGACGTTAGTTCCTTACGTCTCTTATGATAGTTGTGATTTATATTTTTAGAGATTTCTATACAGGCATACCTCACAGACATTGTGAGTTTGGTTCAGAACCTCTGCAATAAAGTAAATATTACAATAAAGTGAGTCAAATAATTTTTTTCTCATTTTCCAGAGTACATAAAAGTTATGTTTACATTATACCATAGTCTATTGAGTGTGTAATAGCATTATGTCTAAAATAACAATGTTCATACCTTAATTTAAAATTACTTTATTGCTAAAAAGTGATAGTCATCATCTGAGCTTTTTCTGACTCATAATCACTGATCACAGATCGTTATAACAAATACAATAGTAAGAAAAAAGTTTGAAATATTTTGAGAATTACCAAAACGTGAGATTGAGGCAAGAAGTGAGCAACTGTTGTTGGGAAAACAGTGTCACTAGACTTGCTTGCTGCAACTTTGTTTCAATTTGTCAAAAACTAAGTATCTTAGATGCTCAATAAAGCAAAGTGCAATAGATTCCATTTTACCTATACTACAAATACATATGGTTTGAGTGCAGTTCATTCTAATACAAAGGATTATGCAAGTTCTGAGTTACCACTGGACAAAATCACAAAGCGTGTAGCACCATACTACCCCAGACTGCTGTTAGGCTGGGGGCCATGTTCCTGTGGACAGGCACAACCTAGTAGGACAGACGACCTACTCACATTCTGCCTTCTAATCTTAAACAATGGAATGTCACATTAAATAGTGCCCTCTTCACCTTCAGAAATTTGCCTCATCCGGGACCACCTCAGTCAATTCATGACATTGATATCCTCACACCATCCCTCCTAAATTCAGTTTGAATCTTTTCATATTTCCTGCTTTGGTTCTCTTTAAAGGTAATAATTATTCTCAGTCTCTTACGTGGTGCGGAGTATAGCTTTCTCCTAGAATTCAAATCGTTGTGATATTTTAAAAGGTACAAGGATTCTATCCCCCTTATCCTACCAATAAAGAAACAAAAAAACACTTTTACCTTAAAAATAACTATTTCAGCTTTTAATTCACCTGATTTCACTCTCCCTCATTTGTGGGGAATTGTTTCATGATTTGATGGTCTTTTTGCCTGTGACATGCCTTTGCCAATTTGGTCATGATCCCTTTCATCCTTCACTTGGGTTGCCCTTTGTGGTAGCCAGCTTCACTCTGCTGTATCCCAGTTCTGTGCTTGATTAAAATGGTACGTTTCCTCCAAATTAGTAATAAGTCAGGTAACATAAATTGAGTTATGTATTTTTGCTCAAGGAATGAGGTAAAACAATTGCAAGAAATTTTAGGCACATGATCACTCCATGGGTCACTCTAAACCAAGTCTGGAATACTCTTTAGTATAATACTATAAAGACCACCATCTATCTACTCATGGGAATAAGGAGTCCATTTCTTTCCATGTAATTTCAATATGAAGAAAACACTCAGGTCAGACATATATTTGAATATTCGATTGAGCAGATTAGAGGTGGACATTTATTTCATAACACACCTATACCTCATTTCTTAACTGATAAAATAATTCTGTGCATCCATATCCTGTGTTATTGAAGCCTCTGTCCTCTGGCTTTAGTATGCATCCCTGAGAATGCTACCAACTCATAGGATGTCCTCTGCAGTCACATTTAAACAGCCATAACGTCACACCTGGAAACTGAATGATTTGCCCAGAGAACGTTTTTTTGAGTTTCAGACCTGGGACTGAAACTTGTATCTTCTTACTTTAAATCCAATGACCTTTCCACGCTCAAGTCGTGGAGTTTTTGTTAGAGTCAGCACCTGTGACAGCACAGCATTGCAGTGGGTGGAAGAAAGGAGCTCAACAACTATGTTACTGGTGGAATTCTTCAGAAGGTAGAACACAAACAGGGTTAATACAAATAATGGGGGCTTTTCCTCATGCTATATGAAAAGAACATGCTAAATTAAAACTGGCCGGTAAGTCTAAACATGTAATTAGTTAGACATTTGAAAAAAAGTTTTATAATCATTTTCACCAATTATTGTTTTAGAGGGGAAAAAAACAACAACAAAACACTCCTGTTTGTCTCCTCTAATACCAGATGTCAGCTTCTAACACCAGGTGTGTGGGTTTTTCCACACACCAGGCAATTCTGTGACACCAGCTGGGTGTCCTACAGTTCAACTTAATTTTGACACTATCTACCTGGAGATAGCAACAAATCCCACAGGTTAAGGGCTCTATCCCATGAGAATGCCCCTATTTCAGACTCTAACTGCAAGTCCAAGTTATTACCTGTGTTTCTGACTAATTGGCTATAAATTGCAAGTTCTCATATCCCCAGTTTAGGTTTGATTACTTTCCTAGAATGGTTCACAGAACACAGGAAAATAATTTACTTACTAGATTAGCAGTTTATTACCAAGGATAGTAAAGGATACAAAATAAAAAGCCTGATGAAGAGATACATAAGGCAAGGTCTGGATGAGAGTCCTGAGCACAGGAGCTTTTATCCCCTTGGGTTTGGGATGCACCACCCTCATGTCACATGGATGCATTCTTGTTCACCAACCCCAAAGCTCTAAACTCCATCTTTTTTGGATTCTTATGGAAGCTTCAGTAGGTAGTCATGGTCAATTAAGTAATTGAGCACTGGTGATTAAATCACTTTCCATCCCTTCTCCCTTCCAGTGAGGCCAAGAGTGGGTGGAAATTTTCAACACTCTGAGGATAGAGTTGATTCTTCTGGCAACCTATTCCTATTTTTAAGGGCTTTTGAAAAGTCACCTCTTTAACAGAAGCAAAAGTGTGGTTGAAAGGGACCTGTTATGAATAACAAAATACACCCATTTCACCTTTACTACTCAGGAACTATTTCAGGAACTCACAACAAAACTAAATATTAGAAGATACCTCTATAGCTCTTATACAGAAAATTACGAGGATTTTAGGAACTATATGCCACAAACGGGATGAAGACCAAAATATGTATTCATTGTTATATAACAAAACTACAGTGATGAATGCTGAGTTAAAATGAGTCTCGATTTTAGAATCGAGTATATGAAAATTTTGGCATGAAATTTATAATCTCTGCCTTTATGATTCTTATTATTCTAAAGGAAATTATATGTGTGTGTGTGTGTGTGTGTGTATGAAGGAGGCTATCATATATATACAGACAGATATAGATGTTATATGCATATTATATACATAATGTTATATGTATATAATATGCATATAACATCTATATCTATATCTATATCTATATTTATATCTATATCTATATCTATATGATAGCCTCTCTTCATTTCATCTGCAGAGGAAACATTCCAACACCCCCAGTCATGCCTGAAACCACAGATAGTAGGAAATTCTATATATACTGTATTTATTTCTATACATACATACCTGTGATAAAGTATAATTTATAATTTATAATGCAGGCACAGTAAGAGACTGACCACCACAATAATAAAAGAGAACAATTATAACAATATATTGTAATACATATTATGTTAATGCAGGATTAAAAAGTATCTTCTTTGGAGCAACTGGGTGGTTCAGTTGGTTAACAGTATGGCTAAGATCGTCATGATCTCAGAGTCCTGGAATCAAGCCCTGAGTCAGGCTCCCTTCTCAGCATGGAGTTTGCTTGTCCCTCTCCCTCTGTTCCTTCCCCTGTTCATGCACTCTCTCTTGCAAATAAATAAAATTGTTTTTAAAAGTAAAAAAAAAAATTCTCTTCCTATACTTAGACTTGTGATATAATAGGAGATGATAAAATGCCTATGTAATGAGATGAAGTGAGGTGAATGATGTAGGCATTGTGACATAGCTTTACTCTTCTATTGACCTTCTGAAGAGACATCTGAAGGAGAAGCATCTGCCTCTCAACCGTGGTTGACTTCAGGTAACTGGAACCCTGGAAGGTGAAACTGGGGGTAAGGGAGGACCACTATGTGTATATTCTAGATCTCTGTTTCTTGGTTATAATTTGCCTCTTTTTTTCCTTATAGCATCCATAATATAAATACAATTTTGTTTAAAAAATATATACAGAAATACTGAATAGCAATAATAAGGTAATACTACTTAAAGATAACCATTTTTTAATCTGTAAAACTATAACTGCCTTCTTATGGGAAATGTTTTCATGCTATATAGAAAGTCACATAACATGTTTCTTTAACTTATCACTAAAGCCCCACGTTCACATTTCTCAAGCTATTATTGGGGAAGCACAAGCATTAATATGTGTTGCTTGAATAGTTATTCATGGTCAAGTATGGTAAAATGAGGAGTTGAATCAGTTTTAACTGGTTTTGTTGCAGAATTTGAGAGAGAGAAAAAGAACATGAGCAGGGTAAGGGGTAGAGGGAGAGAGACTCTGAAGCAGACAATGTGCTGAGTGTGGAGTTGGACATGAGGCTAGGGCTAGATTCCACAACCCTGAGATTACAACCTGAAGCAAAACCAAGAGTCTGTCACTCAACTGACTGAGCCACCCAGGCATCCCTCATTGCAGAACTTCTAAGAATTTTGTGTGCTAGCACACATGCTGCTTATGCATCAGCTTCCAGAAAGAGACAAAGCATTTCTTTCTTTTACTTAAAATTAATTAATTATATATGAGTGTGTGCACAAAGGCATATATGTTTATTTTTTTACAATTTCTCTAAACAAAGTGATTGTGTTCCAAGATGAAGTGAATGGCCCACAGCATAAAAATAGGTCCAATACAGTTATGCCTGTGAAAGCACTCTGGCAGAGCATGAAGCCTAGGTTCCATAGAAATAAAATTGAATATCTGCACTCTTAAGGTTAAAGGTGAAGTTTTGTAGTTATATGTCTGCATGGTTTTCAGCAAATTTCAGATAATAATTGATCTTACATAGTTGGGCGCTAATGTCTATAGGTCAACCTGAGCTTTAATACCTGTGGATGATACTTTGTGAATCAGAAGCATGATCATGAGTATTTCAACCTAAATTCTAGTGAGGGATTATCAGTAGTTTACACAGATTGTCACATGCCAGATAACATTCTTCTTCTTGACTTCTTTTGCTCATTTGTAAGATTCAAGCAGAAAGCTGCTATTACCTTGGTATATACGTCCCCTGTTGTTAACTGAAGTTCATTAAGAATCTCTAAGCTTGGGGCGCCTGGGTGGCTCAGTGGGTTAAGCCTCTGCCTTCGGCTCAGGTCATGATCCCAGGGTCCTGGGATCGAGCCCCACATCTGGCTCTCTGCTCTGCAGGGAGCCTGCTTCCTCCTCTCTCTCTCTCTGCCTGCCTCTCTGCCTACTTGTGATCTTTGTCTGTCAAATAAATAAATAAAATCTTTAAAAAAAAAAAAGAGTCTCTAAGCTCAAAGAAAAAGAGAAGACCAAAGGAAGACACATTTTTCTATACCTTTTATTGCTCCATAATTAAAATGAAAGCCATGTGGAATGTAAAATTGAACAAGATAAGGTCCCTGCCCTCAATTTGCTTTCGATCAAGTAATAGCCAAGTTTTAAGAAATGGAAGTGGGACAAGTAAATGCCTTTACTGCTGCTACAGAGCTCCCCAGGCTCAGTCTTGTTTTCCTGTCTCAATGGTGCAAGGAAGGAGTAAATTGGTGGGAAGGGAGAGAAAATCACTTACGTTGACACTCATGCTAAGGCATATACACATCACACCTACATGTTGTCAAATCAGCACATTTTTCTACTTTGAGTCCCAGTTCCAGATGAGAGAAAGATTACCATTGCTCTGCTTGTCTTCCACTTTGTTTTTGTAAGAATACCTACCAGGCATTTTAACATAATTTCTCTGTGTATTATTGAGACATGAGTGTGAAATTATAAAGTGTGATTTTATAGGACCTGTATTTTAAGAATAGCATCAGAAGGAGAATAGAAATTTACTTAAACAAAATGAGAGCATTTATTTGTTTATAACATAATACCCATGAAATACCTAAAACAGCCTTAAATCTAACACCAGGTACACAAGAAGTTTTTCTTCTGTGAAACAGTTCTTTAAAAAAAGAACTGCACCTGATTTTATTTGATTAACCATCAATATTGAAGATATTCACTAAGATTAATGTTTAAAAATATTTAAAAGATTTAAGACTAAGTTTAAAATGAGATAATTCCATTCTAAATAGCATCAAAATAATAGTATATTTCAGAATATTTTTAGTAAGAGAAGTGTAAGACTTGGACATTAAAAAATCACAAAACATTCCTGAGGGAAACCTTCCCCTATAAGAAATATCCAGCTTGAAATGTCAATATTTGAGAAATAGAGATGAGAAACAGTGCTCCAGGAGCAGATTTTTGTGCTAAGACCAAACAATAAGGAGCCAGTCATGCAAATATCTGGTAGAAGAATAATTCTTCTTCTAATTCAGGTACAGGAACAAAAGCTCTGAGATGGGAAAGGAGCCCAGTATCCATACAAGACAGAAAGATTGCTTATCTGGGAGAATGCAACAAGAGCTGAAAATAAAGGACCAGATAATGTCAAGGAAGAAGGTAGGGACCAGATTCAAAATATCTTTACATACGAGATAGAGTCATGTATGGAATTTTAATATGGTTGAGTAGGTTTTTCAACTGGTTGAATGAAATTTAAATACACACGGCATTCACAACTTGGAGGACTGCCAGCTCCATTGCTCTTTCCTTGGCTTGGGCCCCTTAGCATTTTTATCATTGACTTGGATAAGGACAAAGAAGGCCTGTTATCAAATCTGTGCCTGACAACCAGCTCAGGCAGATAACTGGTACAGGGGATGACAGAATCAGGATTCAAAAGCATCCTGACAGGCTGAAAGGGTGGGTTGAATTTAAGAAGTGACATTGAATAAAGCTAAATGGGATATTCTGCAACAGGGTCAGAAAGCACATGGTTCAAAAGAGTCAGGAGAGGCAAGCATGAACAGCAGCGTGGGTTAAAATGTTAGAGGCATTTTTGCCAGCTATAAAATTAATGGGACCGAGCAGGGTTATAGAGCCACCATTGAGGGCAACATGGTCCTCAGATGAATTGATTGAGGAACTGTATCCACAACCAAGTAGACCTCACTCCATATCTGTAACCCCACTGCCAGACTATACTTTCAGAAGAAAAGTTGACAAACCCAGGTTTGATAAAAAGTCAGAAAAAAACGAGGAAGTAGGTTCTTAAAGTGATCCACATTTCACTTTACCTGATTCACATATTGGAAGGTTGGAAGTCCATTTGAGGAATTAGATTTCTTTGGGGACAAGTTTGAATGTCCATTAGTAGAAGAAAACTATAAGTGGACATTCCAAGTGAATACTGAGAGAAATTTCTTACAGTAATAGTTGTCCCAAAATTCAGTGGCAGCTCTTCAAGATTGTGAGTTCCACCTCCCCGGAAGTTTGCAAGCAGAGATTGAGGAAATGTGTTTCAGTGAGAATTTCTAAGGAATCTGTGGAGGAACACTAGACTTGGAAGGCTTCTTTAAGTTTCCAAGATTTTATTATTCAGTAATTTGGTCACAAAGGTTGAACTGCCTTTTCACTATTTATACTTGTCTTTTCACCCACACACATGCAAAAATTCATTTAATAAAAAGGTTAAATGCAAACAAATGGATAGTAGCCAAGGTTGAACAAGATTTTGAAACAAATTATATCATTTCAACCATGCTTTGTTTTGCTGTATTGTTCGTTGTTTCTCTCAAGTCTGTTGGGATTTGAACAAACAAAAAAGATATTTATTTTCAGAGAACTCTCTCATAAGTGAGGCTGATACCTCCTATCCACATTCTGGTCCTATTCTAAGAGCTTGATTTAAAATCTGCTCTATGTACCACAGAATCCAACACCTGAACTGGAAAGAGTGAGTTTGTTGCTTTCGTGGGTGGAAAAGACCTTCATAGGTCACTTGCAACAGAATCACCTGGGAGCCACACTTCTTTCTAACAGACAGGGAAATGCCAGGGCCATGGGTGTCAATCAGATATTCAAGCTTGTCTATTAGCAAATACAGCCGCCCAGGCACTTTTGTAGAAGGTAAAAACCTTCAGAGTTGAAATTAGCTCCAAGAAAATTTGGTCTTGTTTCGTTTTACTTTCATTACTATAACTATTAAGAATTTAAGCTTAAAAAAAAAAAAAAAAAAAAGAAGAGAGTGAATAGGTACGAGAGCCTGAATCATAATAATAATCTTCTCATTTAAAGAAAAGTAAGGCAAGCCAATGGCACCGCTTCTAGTGGTTCCTTTAAACCTGGCATGTTGTTTTTATGACACATAAAATTTACTTAATTTTTTTTCCTGCTGCCGCAAAAATATTTTCACTGTGTTCTTCCAGGACCTTTCCATTCTGATGCACTTGCATTTTCTGCGGATTTTTTTTTTTTTTTTTTTTTTTAATGAGTGAATCCTTTGCATCAGTTTTGTTACTTGGCTAGATTTTAGGAACCTGTTATTTACTTTTAAGCCAGTAAACATTCCATCACAATAAATTCATTGAGTGAAATTAGGCTTTATCCTCATACTAAGTACAGATAATATATTGGCTAGATTTTCCCAAAAGTGTCATGAAGTCTGCCAGACCTTATCACACATGCTTTTTGCAACTATAATCTGATGGCCTTAATTAATCGATTTTTACTTAATCAACTTTGTGTCTCTTCTAATTTATCTTTTAGAAATGAAAAAATAACTTGTGATGCTAAAGTCAAATAAGTATAAATCAGGATTTCTCACATAGTCAAATTCATAATTTCAGCATTATACTTTTCTAAAAAGCATTGCATGAATTATCCTTATTCTCCCTATTTCTTAACTGCCATAACATGCTCTTCCTCCATGTGTGTTGATGGTACAACGACAATGGGGAGTAGCATTATCTAGGCCTCATTCTCAAGGACAATTAACATGCCTTAGAATAACTACATAAAATAGATTTATCTTCATAAACAAAAATTATAATTGAAACTAAATATCTACAAAAAGAAATCTGTAAGAAAATTTTCAAATATATTTCTCAGTTTATGATGACTCTGCCTTATATTTCAGAATTCTTTAAAAATGTTATTAAATACAGAAGTGCCTGGGTAGTTCAATGGGTTAAGCATCTGACTCTTGGTTTCAGCTCAGGTCATGATTTCAGGGTCGTGGTATGGAGCCCCACATTGGACTCCACACTAGACATGCAGCCTGCTTAATATTCTCTCCTTCTCCTTTCCCCTTTCCCACAGCATGTGTGTGTGCTCTCTCTCTCTCTCTCTTCCTAAAAAAAAAAAAAAAATCATTAAGTATAGATCTGATATCTATACTAATTATGAAAGTTAAAGGAAATGTTACTAACCACATTTAAGGAAAACCATGTAGCTTTTAAAAATATTGAAGATATTTGTTTCTTGGAGATGTAACAAAGTACCACAAACTGGGTGGTTTAGTACAACAGAAATTTATGGTGTCATAGTTCTGGAGGTCAGAAGACTGAAGTCTAGGTGTCAGCAGGGCTGTATATCCTCCCTGTGAAGTCACTGAAGAAGGATCTGTCCCAAGCCTCCTCCTAGATTCTGGAAGTCCCTTAGCTTATAGCAGCGTTGGTCCAATCTTCCCATGAACGTTCTCATAAGGACACTAGTCAGGGTGCCTGGTGGTTCAGTCAGTCAAGCATCCAACTCTTGATTTTGGGTCAGGGCATGATCTCAGGATTGTGAGATCGAGCCCCAAGTAGGGCTCGGTGCTGGGCGTGGAGGCTGCTTAACATTTTCTCTCTTCCTCTTCCTCTGCCCCTCCCACCCTAAAAGAGAAGAAAACCAGTCATAATATATGAGGAGCCCACACTACTCTAGGATGACCTCTTCTGACCTTACTAATGTATAACTGTAACATTGGTATTTCTAATTCTGAGGTACTGAGGGTGAAGACTTCAATATGTAAAATTTTAGGGGACACAATTCAACCTATAACACTTCATTTCCATTCTCTATAGGAATAGAGACTTGTTTCCTCAGCCTTCTTGAAGCTGGCATGGGCAAGTTGGAGCTCTGGAAAGGATTGTTCTTGGTATAAAAAAGAGCAGGATAAAGAAAGTTTGGGTCTCTATTATTGTTTTTGTTCTTTGTAATGTGAGGACACAATGCTTTGAGCTGCCAGACCTGTCTTATTACCATGAAGAGTACTATCACTGTAGAAGTCTAAGCAAAATATGGAAAGTACTATGCCCTATGTGTAGTGAGAAACTACACATAGGGCATAGTACTATGTACTGTATGTACTGTAGTAAAGACTCTTATTAAATGATATATATACACATTAACATTTTAATATTTCATACATATAGCATTTCAGCCCCTTTCATTTGAATGTTAAAAATATACCAAATAATGCACTTTTGATATATGTTTTGTCAACCCCTTTTCCTGGGACTATCAAGCTCTCTGGTCCACCACCTAGAACCTTACCTCCCTTTAGTAAGGTTCTTACCATTGGACTATAGGACATCCCAGAGCCTGACTGGGGAGAACCACTTAGAATTCTTTGCAGTTAATGTTACAACATTGTCATAATTGGGCTCTTATTTCATTGATTCCTTCAAGCATCCTCTCTTTGAATCCTTATTGTCTCCTAAAGTTCAATGAATGAAATAGAAATACCTCTGTGTAATTTGAGCATAGATTGTACAAATATAGGAAATTAAATTTTTGCAAAACTTTTGGAAGGTGGAAGTTAGTTGGACACCATTAAACTATTATTAAGGACACAATCCTGTCATCACACAGTCATGCTCCAGAGGTCAAGGTGCCTTGATTGCTGCCATTGTCGTGCAACATGCAGAGGGCCAACGTCAAGCAGCAGAGGCCGCCATTGCTCTTAACATCACAGCCCTAGTTGCCAAAAAAAGGACGACAACCTGTACTTCGCTTACTATTTCCCAATTATCAAGCTACTTCTTCTGTTGGGAAAAATCTAACTTACGTACTGAAAGGTATCTGGGAAATGTTATTTTTAGCACACTTGTAGCTCAAGATACCTAGAAGGCGAAGTCCATTGACCACAGTCATCACAGTATACAAAAGGTTTATTCCGAAAGTTCCATGGGGAATTAAAACAAACAAACAAATAATCTGAATACTCAAGAAGCTGAACTTCCAGTAGAGATAAGAAGCCTGCACACAATTTTTAAATATTATGGATTTTATACACACACACACACACACACACACACACACACACACACATATATATATATATAATATATTTAAATATGAGGGTCATAAGAGAAGTAGAGTAAAAGTTAAATGTGTACTCATACTAGGGAAAAGGTTATCTGGAGCACATCAAGAGTGGAAAAGATGAAGAGGCCTGAAAGTCCACAGATAACCTTAAACAAAGAAACTTTCAAAAAATTAAAATTTAATTTAGTAGGAAGTAGAGAGCTCATGACAATTCTCCTGGCTCATCAAGTTTTCCTGGAACCAAGATATTCCTTCTTGGTCTCCTTTTCCGGATCCTCCTGCATCTTCTAACATTTAAAATGTACAGTTCCTTAGGGACTGATCCTAGGCTCTCTGCTCCCCTCTCTGTGTGCTAGTTCTGTGTTAGCTCATTCATCCCCATGGCTTACATACTGCCTCTATTCTTCTAGCTCTCAAATTTCTATTTCTAGCTATGACGGTTATTTATGTGTCAATATGACTGGGCCACTGGGTGCCTAAATATGTAATCAAACATTACTCTGGGTGTGTCTGGTGAAGAAGTTTCTGGATGAGATTAACAGTTGAATTGGTGGAGTGTGTAAAACAGATTGTCCTCTCAGTAAGAGTTTGTCTCATCCAACCAGTTCAGAGTCTGCATAGAACAAAAAGGCCAAGTGAGAGATAATTCCTTCTGTCTGACTGTCTTTGAGCTAGAAGAGCAGTATTTTCCCACCCTTGAAATTGAACTAAAACATTGGGTCTTCTTGGGTCTTGGACCTGCTGGCTTTCAGACTGAAAGCACACCATGGGCATTCCTGGTCTCAGCACTTCTGACTGGGACTGAAAATACACATCCATGTTCAACTTGTGGTCTCCAGCTTATGGGCAGCAAATCTTGAGATATGTCTTTTCCATAATCCATAATCATATAAACTACTTTCTTATAATAAATATCACTTTCTCTTTCTTTCTCTCAATATGTATGTATGTATGTATGTATGTACATATCTATTTATTTATCAATACGATATATCTCAATATATATCTGTGTCTATATCTATACTGGTATCTATACTATTGGTTCTATTTCTCTGGAGAACTATGATTAATTTACTAGCATTAGTCTCTTCAAACCTCTAGAACTGACAGTAGCCTACTCAACATATTTAAATTCATCAACCAAGTTTCTCAAGTCCAAAATCTGGGAAATATTTTGAAATTCTCCACACCTCACATCCAGTCCATCAGCAAATCTAATGCTGTTTGCTTCTACAGTATTTGCCATACCTCTCCATGTCTGTTTCACTCTGCACCCCCACCACATCGCCATCTTGTGTCTACACACTGACGCAATCATCTTACTCAACTCTACCCTTCCCATTTGGTCCATGCCCAATCCATCCACTCTCCATAACATATAAATCAGACATGTCATGTACTCAAAACCCTGGAGGAATCCCATCACTTGGTATCAAATATATTGATCTGCCATCCAAAACTATGGAGGATCTGACATATGTCTTCAACTCCCCCTCCTTTGGGTCTCCATGTGGCACTTTCATTTTCTGTCTCATTAGCCTGTTATGTACCATTATCATATGAACTCATCTTCTTGATATTCCTAGACTTCATGCACACTGTTCCCTTTTCCTCTTTTGTAAGATCTTGCAATGTCCAGGTCCTTCTTGTCCTTCTGCTTAAATCTGAAACCTGTTCTTATTTTTGGAGAATTTCTTAGTATTAACTATCTCTGTATCTTATTCATTTTCTTTAGACTACATCACAAGTTGTGATTATGTTATTATTTACTTGTTTTCTTATTTTTGGTCTATCTCTCCAAATTGACTATGGGCACCTCCAAGCTGGGAACAATGCATGTCACTTTCATTCTGCCCTCTGGATATTAGAACCTCATGCTTTATAAATTATAAATAACAAGTTCATAATGAATATTTTGGGGATGAATAATTATACTTCATTTATTCTGTTACCTTTTTTATTTCTATTTTCTCATATTGTCACTTTATCCTCCATCCTCTCTGTTGCTCTTTGCTCCCTCCTTCCTTTCAATGTTACTAAATTGAAGATTATTAGCAACATAAAAACCAGACAGGGAATTTAAGCTGCTGATGTTGTGGCATTGGATAGACTCAGCTCAGCAGCACGGCGCCAGGAGCAATCTGCAACAGCCTTTGGAGGAGACCCCCTTCTAATCACCTCAGATTATAAACATCATTGGCTATGTTGCCTCCCAAGGTTATGGCAAAACTTAATCTCATTTCTGTTAATAGTAAATTCCCTCTCATTCTGTTATAATTAGTCACTGTGGAGTTTTAGAAAGGTCATTTGGTTGAAATATGAGGCTGCAATTTGTTTAAAGGGAAAAATAGGCAGAGGAAATTATCTTTCCACAATTCATTAGCCTAGGTCACAGTTACCCCAGGCATTGTGAGTGTATGTTGTAGACAGGCTAGCACCGCCATGACCAGAATGCATGCTTGGTCCTGGAATAGACACAGGCTCACTAAGCTGCTGTTAATCTGAACCACACTGATGTTACATCTCTCCAAAGTCAAAACGTCCATTAAAAAGTAAAAATGGGTCCACTTCATTCCAGATGTGGCTCGTGTAAGGCCAGGTACAACATATCTGGAAAAAGCTAGAGTATTGGAAAAAGTAGTTTGTAACACCTGCAAAGCCAATAGATATCGGCAAGATCTTGTATCTTGCCCCTGCTTCATTCTTAGTGGTCATTCAAATCAAAGAAATATGTGTATCCCTTTCTAATTCTATCAAGGGAGGTATCACTTTTGCAGAAGACTGCCTAAATTTGATCATTAGCAAACTACAAAGATAAGAAAATAGCAAAGGTCTCAGATTTTAAGGCTGAAAGAAGAATTCATTTTCCTTCATTATATGTTAGTGCAGCTGTATAAACTGCTCACATGTATTTCTGATAAGAAGATTCTGAACTTGTATATTGTTCATTACTATTGTGACTATTGGCTAAAAAGTAAAGGTTGAAATTCTAAATCAATTGATTTCTCAGAAACATGTTTTAGGAATTAAAGAGGCACAATGTTATTGCCATCTGGTTTAACATCGTTTCTTTCCTGAACATAAGAACAGTAATAAGATTTTTAAAGGCTATGTGCATTTATTGCATTTTGATTATATTTATATATATATTTTTCATGTTCAGGCAAGACTGTTAGCACATTGCATACTTAGAAACTTAAGTGTGCACACATCACTAACATAGTAAAGCTACATACCTTCTGCAGTATTTACCTTCAATATGCATAATATAATGCATTTTTGAATTTTAAAGAATTAAAAGGAACTTTTCAAACAAATTGGAAGACAGTTAATGAGTAAGTCAGTTTGGCTACACTCCAGGGAAGGAGAAACTTTGAATTATGATCCCTACATGGAACAAACTCATGGTTATGGTATTGTAGTCATAAAGGAACAAAAAGTATTAAATACCCAAATGTTGAAGAGAAGGACACTTGAGGAAAAGTTTAATGAGTAGTTGAGTAACAATATCGATGATCAAAACAGAAAAGAAAAGTAAAAAAAAAAAAATGTTTACAAAATCAAGAATAACAAATGATAAAATCAGAAGCCAGAATAAAGTATTCACCATCTTGGTCTTTCATACCTATCTTTCCCTACCAGGGAATATAATTTTACTTGCATCTTCCTCTAAAACACAACATCAGAAAACATTTTTTTCTCTTGTGATGACTCACTTTAATAACTCTGATCTCCAGGCTTTAGGCGTAATAGGACTTTAGCAACTTGGGTTGGCAGGAAATGGAAACAAGCCAGCATAGGCTGTTCTAAGAAACCTGAACTGAAGGTGGCCTGATGTCCAAGCATGTTTGCAGGAAACTTAAGTATAGCATCAAAGGGGAAAAAGAAAAGGTGTATATCTTAATGTAGTTCTCCAATGACAAGTATAGAATAGATTGAAATATCAAAAACACATGCAAAATGATGAATGAATTAGGAAAAGAGGCCATGGCTGCATTTGTTTTGTGGCAGTATTCCCCAATAGAATTCTTCTGCATAGTAGACATGTTCTATTATCTGCCCTGTGGATCTTGTAACCACTAGCCCACAAGTGCTCTTGGGCCTCTGAAATATGGCTAGTGGGACAGAAATGCTGACTTTCAAATTTGATTTTTTTTAAAGGATTTATTTATTTATTGGACAGAGAGAGACATAGCAAGAAAGGGACACAAGAAGGGGAGTGGAAAAGGGAGAAGGAGGCTCCCCGCTGAGCAGGAAGTGCAACACAGAGCTCTATCCCAGGACCCTGGGATCATGACCTGAGCCAAAGGCAGATGCTTAACAATTGAGCCATTTGGGCACCCCAAATTTGATTTCATTTTAACTAATTTCACTTGAGATGTAAATAGCCACATGTGATTGGTGGCTACCATACTGGATAGAGTCGTTCTAGGCATAACGACAATGTCAACATTTTCACCCAGACAAAAATCAAATCAAATCAAGGCCACATGTGCTGGGTGCTGATGAGATTTATCATCATCCATTTGGTAACTGGACAATTTCTTATTGAGTATTAATATGCGCTGATCCCCACACTGCCACCATTATGACCCTACTATCTCTCACTCAGACCCCAAAATAGCATGTTTTGTTCATGATTTAACTAAGCTAACAGACTCCGAAGGAAAAGAAGAAGGAGATGAAGAGGAAGGAGGAGGAGGAGGAGAGGAAGAAGGAGGAGGAGAAGTAGAAGGAGGAGGAGGACGAAGGGGAAGAAGAGGAAACACGTTGTGTATTAGGAACTGATAATCCATGTTAAACACATTCTTGTCTTTCTTCAGCTTTTTCAGAGACCACTCCTGCCTCAGTTAAGGACTGGCTATCTCTGGGGTCCACACTTCTCTTTAAGATCTCAAAATGAAACCTGATCATTATTCTGAGTCCCTCAGGCTGTCCTCTGCTCTGTCTTGTCTTCCTTCAAAACTTGTTGAAGTTGCTGCAGAGCCAGATTCATTGTTTTTTGTCTTTCCCTGCATTCTAAATCTTATTGATTTAAAAAGCATGTGTTGACCCCAACAACCTCTCTCTAGACTTCCTGACTTATTCTCCTCAACAACAGTAATCCCACTTCACTCTAATTCAGCAACAGTTCTATGGACATATTCTCAATATTTTCCTCATACAGAATTAGCCCCCTATGAAATCTCCTGGATTCTATTTTCTGAACACACCCCGATCAAGCCACATGTATTCCTTGAGTCACTCCAGGGTACAAGGCACCATGTTAAGAGTTTGGATATGCTGGCATTGATATCAGGTAAAGGCTCTCACCCAGCTTGCATTGTGGTGAGTGGGTGGGTGATAAAGATGCTGAGAAATAATACAAGTAATAATGATACAAAATAATACAAAAGACATTCCCTTTTACTTGAGTGTATGAAGGAAGAGGGGAAACAACTGAGACAAGGTTCACAGAGGTAGCCTCATGAGCAGGAGACATTTGAGGTGAAATAAGAATAAAGAGAAAGAATCAGTAAGTAAAGATCTCAGGGAAGGCTGTTCCAGACAGAAGAAATAATTGGCACAAGGTCTAGATCAAGAATCTCCTTGGTGCTTTCAAGGAACAGAGAAAAGTCTGAAGTGACCTGAGCCTAGTGTTGGGGGTGGTGGGTGTGTTTTTTATTCATTTTCCTCACCTATACATTCTTCCCTTCTTGAGCCTGGATCAACAGAGACTACTATGATGTTCTCTCTGCATCTTCTACTGCCTCATTCCTTCTCCTTCTGTTCCTCCTCCCCAACCAACCTCAATCCTGAATTAATCATCTCTCTGATGCCTGGGTACTACACAATTGTGTATTCTGTAGAAATCAACAGAAACGAATCAGTTCTGAAGTTACTCTAGCTTCTCTGTGGTAAGAAACATGGTTGCTTACTTCCTCCTTTCATTTCTTTTCTCCTTCATTACTTTTCTTAACCTTTCTTTCCTCTTCTCTGAGTGCTTTTTTTTTTTTTTTTTCAGGTTATTATCCTTCACTGTCTCCACCTCTGTCTGCCTCTCAATTCTTGATGCTCTCTAGGCCTTATTCCTTTGCCCTTCTTTTATATTACTCTTCAACAATTCAATATACAATCTTGACCTTTCCTATACTGTTAAATTAAACCTATGATCTACTGGACAATCTTGCTGACTCCAAAATTCAATGTGAGTCACAGACCAAAGCTCGTATTTCACACTTAGGTCTTCTTGTAGTGTTCTCACTATAACAGCTACTTAGCAGCTATGTGAATTCAAGAAGATTATTTAAACTTTCTATGCATCAGTTTCTTCTTTTACAAACTAGGCACTATAATAACATTTACTTATTTACAGTTTGTTGTAAGAATTATAAGAAATGATTGAGTACATGTAAATAACTAAGAATAGTAGAATAATCATTCAATAACAATCATTTAATATATATTGTTATCTCTTTTGACAGACCACAAGGACACATCCCTCATCACCTTTTACCTGGAGCAATCTCTGTATCAGTTAAATAATGCTACATAACAGGTGATTTTTCCAAACTTCATGGCTTAAAACAACAACCATTTACTATTGCTCTTAGTCTACAGGTTAGTGATATAGGCTAGACTTCCAGGGGCGGTTCTTCTGATCTCTGGTCTCAGGTGTGTTGACTCACTCATCTAGGAGATATCTGTCTTGGAACTGATCTAGGATGACCTTGGCTGAGATAACTCATTTCTATTTTATATCTTTCACCCTCCAGCAGACTGTCCTGGGCAAGTGAGAGGAATCACAACTGTGGAAGATTTTCAACAGAAATTCACTTTTCAAGTTGCTGATTGCATCATGTTACTAACATCCCATTGGCTACAACATTATGTGGCTGAGCTCAAAGTCAGAGTGGAGGAGATCACAGGGAAAGTTACAGGATAAAGGGCATAGGTGGAGAAAAATGAATTAGGGTCATTAATGCAATCAGTATTTTGCAGTCTCCCCTCTCTTGCCCTCAGCTTGCAAAAGACACACACTCACTCACAGGACACCCATGAGTCTCACCTAATCAACATCAGAATCAAAGCTCAGGGTCTTATAACTCCCATCAGGTCTACATGAATCTCAGATTTGGCAGTTTGTATATGGAGAATTATCAGCTAAGACAAGTTATTTTCCTACTCACCCAAAATTCAATGATGAGACAGAGGCAAGATATCTGCAATGGTCACTGCCATCCACAAAGGGAAAGGATAAGAAGCACGGGGTAACCACTTTTCGATAGCTCTCTGAAGGCAATGAAGCACATGTTACCAAGTCCCTCAACTCCAAGGGTCAGACTGTTCCTTTATTGGTTCCTGTTTTAGCCTTAGTTACGCTGTGAACTACTTCCTTATAATGGTGGTCTTTATCCACCTCTTAGAAGAGTATTTGAAAATAATGTCTTTTGAGAAATTTCCTTAGGTTGTTTCCTGACTTTATAGAGTTGAGGTCCCCAGAGGCTTTAATAAAATTTGACTTCCTAAAATTTTATTTTATTGTAAGTTTAGTTTAGGAAGGTGGCTTTTTACCCTATAGAGACCCCTTTAAAAAATGTTGTGGGTATTCTATGCATCTGATTTGAGTGGCAACATTGGAATAAAGCTGGGCACACAATAACTTTGAGAGTCATGCACTTCTGATAATCCTCTGCTTCTGCAAAATTTTTTAACATCTTAGTGGACTAAGAAAGTAATTTTCCGAGTTCAGAGTCAGAGAAGAAAATAATTATAAGGTAAAGGACAAAAGGCATGGAATCAGAGTGGCTGTTTTAATTATGGTCATGAATACAATAAATACACTACATCCTCTTCTCTCCATAGCATCTTTCATCAATTCTTATTGGATTCCTATCAATCCCTCAAGAGCTAACTCAAATACACCTTCTCTAAAAACATTCTCTTTTTGGGAATTAAATCATTCATTTCGCCAATCTCCTAGTGCCTTTGCCATTGTAGTACTCAGCATAATATCTGTTCTGGACTTAGCTATACATCTGTATAGCTAAACTGTAAAGCTCCAAACAAAGAATTATATTTTATTCATCTCTGTAACCCATTAAGCCCCTCACTACTTATATAGACCATAATTGTCTTTAATATGTGTCTTTGGTGAATTAAATATCTATAAGACTTTTGCAGAACTCCTCACATTTTCACATAAGACTTCCATATGACTCAAATCTCCCTTTCTTTCCAGGTCATCTATTTACACCACAGAATTTAGAGTTTCATTATGTGGAGTACTGGGTTGTGTTTTGTAATTATATGTATATATTTTGTATATATAATGTATATATACATTATGTATATATATCATCTTCTTGATCTTAAGCACCATTGTATTCTTCTCCTATAGTTTTCAACACAGGATGGGATAGACTTAAAGCAAATGAAACTATATGATAATTTTTAAAATTATTACTACAAGGCATTGCTTCCTAATATCTAAGTTTTTAGAATTTAGAGAAAGCTATCTAACACATAATATCATGGTAATTGGACTATAAAGAAAGAATAGAAAGTGAGCTGTTGTTGGCCTTCTTCTAAGTTGACATTTTAAAAACTGTCTTTTCTTTTAAACTTCCACATTGAACACAAAGTGAGCTTCTTATATTTCCATTATTATGGCAACAAAGTGAAATTACTTATATAATAATTATTTACTCGAGGTCTTAAACTATAAATTTGATCTAGCTCATTAAATTCCAGGAAATTTGATTGCTGAATATAGAGATCCAAATGTAGACTGTCAGCTCAATGACTAATCTGATTGAAAGGTATTTAATGCTTCCTTCCATTTATGCTGAGGAAAGAAGAGGTCGTTTGGAGATTTTTGAACCTTCTGTAAGTAAATAATGCCATTTGCACACATTTCATCCTGAGATAAACAGGGAGCCCAGAAGTTTTGAGGGCTGTGTATTACATTAAGAAAATGACAAAATGAATTATACCTCAACCAGACAATCCACAAAACACAGGCCAGGAAAATAATTTCAGGATTAGGGTGTATAAAGCTTAAACTATCAATGTGTTCTTTCATGATAGTGAAAAAAAAAACACAAAAATATGTAAAACAGAACAGAGAATAGGCATGGATTTTTAAATACATTTATTTTAAGTAAAAAGCTATTATAAGCTCAGTGTAAAAAATTTAAAGAAAACGAAAGTATGTAAGTCGTCCTTCCCCCTCATCACCTCCTACACTCATCCTAAGAAATCACTATTAAATGACATTTATATCCTTCCAAGTTTATTCTATTGAAAAATATTGACATAAGTATATGTACATAAGTGTATCAATGCATACATACATTATATATGGATGGTTTGTATTTGTGTCTGTGCCTAGACATGTGTTTATACATATGTGAGATACTGCAAATTTGGAGACAGAACAAAAACTCATTTGTGTAGAATACGTATAAAATAATATTTAGGAAAAATTTTATAGAACACATTTCTGAGGTTGATTGCCCTTATTCGAAGGAAACAATGAGGATTCATGGGACTTTTCAGTTGAGAATGTGCTATAGACAGATTGCAAAGGACAAGGCAAGTAGATAACTAGATTGTCTCACTTAAGAATACCCACCAGACTTTCAGGTTCTGAACCTTCCCTAATTTTGTAGAGCCATGCTGACTGCAGCAAGCACAAAAAAAGCACAAATGCCCACCTATGAATGGATAAAGAAAAAAAATTGAAGGCTGCGGGGATAGAGATAGGTGGGGAAGTGTTGAAGAGGAAAAGGAGAGACCAGAAATGATGGTAAACTGGTGCTTATGCCCAAGAAATCGTTCGCATGTGGGAGGATTTTGAACAATGGAATAAAATATTCAACCTGAAGCTATTACTTCCACCAAGTTTGCCTATCTTCTTCCTCTGTAATCCCAACAAATATGAAGAAACAGAGCAGTGCCCCTTGTATGGTCAAACGGTAAACAGATATGAGTCAATGTAGATGATACATGGAATTTGGTTTAAGCAGGGTATCAGAACAAGAAGCTACTCAATGTGAGAAACTGAATTCCTCTGCCCCAAACGTTTCATTCATACTCCTTTTTTCCCTCCCCTCCTCGCTGGCTTTGGATTTAGCCAAAGAGCATGTATTCCTGAAATGGAAAAGAAATCTCTATCACACCATATTAACAAACAAAGTTGATAGAACTCCAACCCTACTGATCAAAGAATAAGAGAGAACTTAAAATTTTAAGTATCAGGAATGAGGAAGGGGAGATCACAATAGATACAGCAGACATGAAGGAAAGAATGAGAGGAAATTAAGAAAAAATAACAAAAATACACTTGACGATTGGGATAAAAAGAATTTCTGGCAAAATGTACTTTGCCAGGCCTAAGACTAGAAGAACATTTTCATAAATATATGTTTATTAAGAGAAAATGACTCCTACTGATGGCGGCGGAGTAGCAGGGACTAAAATATATTCTCTCATTGGAAGACACTAGAAAATTTGACCTGTTTTTAGATATAATCCAACAACTAAGATCTTCACTATGCCTTCACAATGTCCAGTATAGGGCTATGATTCTGAGAGAAAGAAACCAAACAAGGTGAGCGTGGCAAAACCTTGGCTTTCTGTCCAAAGGTAAATTCAGAAGCCAGCCAAAGACTGAGGAAACCCAAAGATCCCCAAAGAGAAGACAGATTTAGTGATAAGTCTTGAAACCCTTTACAGGAGATCTCCAGACCAGTTACTATCTAAAGTAAGTTGTCTGCTTCTCCCCTCCATGGGTGCTGTTTGCTGAGGTTATCAGAGAAAACGTGGGCGGGGGGGGGGGGGGGGGGGGGGGGCGGAGACTTCCTGAATTATAATCAGAAACTTGACTCTCAACACTCCTGTTAAAGTCAATTACTCCAACAAGCACATCATCCACAAGAACCTATTTGCACTCATCTGTGCCACATGGTCCTAGAGCATAGAGAAAAAACAAATAAATATTCTTTATGTTTCTTTCCCCAGCTACCAGCTCTCGAGTTATCCTAGACAGTTGTAAAAACGGATTCAGTTTTTTTCATATTAAACATTTCATTTATTTTTATTATTTTAATGAAAGTCATATACTCACACACCTTGCAGGATGAATGGAGATAAAATAAGTAGCATATGGGAATGAGCAGAAATTAAACAGCACATTGTGAGGTGCTCTGAGCTATTAGTTTTGAGCTATAAGTGCAAATTATTATAATTGCTGGACCATATTCCGTCAAACATTTTTACTAGAATATGTGTATTAATGGCAGATAGAGTACATTGCCACTAAATGCACAGCAACTAAACACTTTGGAATATTCATTACAAAAACCAAAGCCTGTTATGGCATTATCTCTAAATTTGTTTTGAAAATGCACTTTCTGAACATCTTTTCCTTGATTTATAGCCTAGAATTACATCTCTGTAATAAATACACAATTGGGTTTTATTCTAACAATAATGGAAACAAAGACTGAAGACTTCTTTTTCCCCAAGATTCTGATGTTTTCTTTTCCGATCACAATTACCTTTGGCATGTGTGTGTGTGTGAGAGAGAGAGAGAGAGAGAGAGAGACATAGACCAGTGTGGGCAGGGCTACACAGAGAGAGACTTATCTGGTATGCTTTAAGGAATGCTTTAAGGAGACAGTGTCAGAGAGGAAAAAATCAGGCACTATATGAAGGATAAGGCAACCAAAGCAAAGGACAACTTTGTCAAAATTTCTAGGAGCTCACAGTATGGTGGGAAGATGCATCTGAGGGCAAAAGAGCCCAGTGACTGTAAAACATTATATAATACAGGCATAGACTAGGGGAGTAGAGAAAAGCTGGTGACCATTTATGAAAGGTTTTACCCAGAGGGTGGCATAGAGCTTGATCCTGAAAAAAGGACTAAGAAGAGGAAAGTCAGAAAGGGAACAGAATGTGCACAAACTCCCTGGCAGACTTGGGAGCTTGTAGGGATTTTTATATACCTGGAAAAAATGATGCTTTGGTGAAACTGGAAATTAGAGAAACTTGCATGTCCATTGTATGCCCCGTTGGCTTTATCTTGGAAAGCTGCTAAAGAGCTTCTAAATGAGGATCAAAATAATTCAAATTTATTTTTTGGAAAGAAAATCGGAACAGAGATAGAGGGAAAACAGATAATTTCTAGGCTTCCAAGAAGGCTTCTTTTCTTAACGAAGAGAGCAGTGTGGTAATTCAGGCCAATGAGAATTCCATGGCAGCACTGCCGATCAAACCAGAAAAAAAAAATAGTGATTTCAAATGTATTAAGACAAATTTGTCAACTCTCCAAGCAACAGATCCGATATGAACACTTGGTGACCTGTGAGGACAATTATTCTTGTAGAGCAGAGGGAACCTTCAATGTGGGTGAACAAGATGATGGCGCTACTGCCTAGCCGTGTTGTGGACAGCTCACTTAATTTCCTTTTGATTGCCCAAACTTATCAGTCCCCTTCTATTTCGACATTTCTGTAATATGTTCTAGCCATCAGCTATGAATTCAGTGAACACCCTTCCTTTTATCTTTATGTGTTCTGATTTTATTCTCCAAGTGTAGAAACAAAGAACCCAAATAAGTGCACGATCAGACAAATTTTGTGCCATAAATCACATGGATTGATCACTGCAAACTGTCACAGAGCTAGTTTGCTGACTTTGTCTTAACTTGGAGCTTCGGTCTTCAAAGGTGTCAAATATTTGTATACATTGCACTGTGAAACTTCCTCTAATATGACATTGTCATACTAATTCATTTTTTAAAAGATTTCATTTACTTGAGAGAGAGTGAGAGACTACAAGTGAGGAGTGGAGGTGAGGGAGAGGGAGAAGCAGACTCCCCACTGAGTGCAGAGTCTGATGAGGGGCTCAATCCCAGAACCCTGAGATCATGACCCAAGCTGAAGGCAGATGCTTAACTGACTGAGCCAACCAGATGCTCCAACATTATTATTGTTATTTTTTTCTTTAAAGAATAATAATGACTACATCAGGGAGTATATAACAGTCGATGGGTAAGTTTGGAGGCAGGGAGACTGACTAGGAGACTATGGAAATAAAACTAACTGGATAGTCACATTTGTAAGTTCTGATTCTGTAGTGACCACTATTTGCAAAAGAAGAAATATCCCAAAATACAGAGGTTATATTTAATTTCCTTCTGTCACATCTTGATGACTGCTAGTTTTAACAAAATATTATTTCACAAAAATTACTAAGTATTCCTGTGTCTGTTTGTGCCATGAATTTATATTATGTTCTGACACCTGGCACCCAAATGTAGATACATTCAAGATAACAGAGAAACGCATTCTTATTCATGTGTCCTGAGTATGTGATTTTCTTTTTTTAAGATTTATTTATTTATTTGAGACAGAAAGAGAGTGAGTGAGCAAGTGCATGCAGGGGGAGGGGCAGAGGGAGAGAGAGAGAATCTCAAGTAGACTCCCCACTGAGCATGGAGCCTGATTCAGGGCTAAATCCCATGACCCTAAGATCGTGACCTGAGCCGAAACCAAGAGTTAGACACTTAACTGTCTGAGCCACCCAGGCACCTCAGTGAATATATGATTTTAAATAAAAAATCCCTACCCAGGTAAGATTTCGTTTTCAAATGATAGTTTTAAAATTAGCCCCTGCAGCTATGTTTTGAAATTACTAGGATAGAATTTGAAGTGACAAAGGGCATAAAAGTATTTTTTTTTTAAGATTTTATTTATTTATTTGACAGACAGATATCGTAAGTAGGCAGAGAGGCAGGCAGAGAGAAAGGGGGAAGCAGGCTCCCTGCTGAGAAGAAAGCCCTATGTGGGGCTCGATCCCAGGGCCCTGGGATCATGACCTGAGCCAAAGGCAGAGGCTTTAATCCACTGAGCCACCTAGGTGCCCCCATAAAAGTCTTTTGAGCAATGTTGGGTTAGTACTGGTTTACACCCAACTAGAAACATGCATTTTATTTTGTTTTGTGATTACAAGATTATGTATAAAATCTGTTATCATTTTAAAGGAAATTTATTTTTCCCAGAGAAGATCCAGAATGTTGTCTAGATTTAAACAATAAGAATTAGGGACATACAGAGATGAGTAATGACAAAATAGTAGAAGAGTCCATGTAGGTTGGCAAAATTTCTCTTACGTTGAAATAAGAACTTCAGGAAAAAAAGAGAGAGAGAATGAGAGAGACAGGGAGACCAAGATAGTTATCCTTCTAACTCTGATAACAGGAAATAAACAATGGGGCATAACATAAAATTGGGACATGTCACGGAAAACAAGAACAATGAAAGAAGAAATAAATCCTGGCCAGCAACATGCTAACCTAACCTGAAATCCCCACCCACTCTCAAGTCAGTATTTTCCAGTATTCTGATGAAAAGGAATTTCCAGTTAATACTAGACTTACATAATAGTTACAGCATGAAATATATCCATGACTATAGTGAATCCTTGAACAATGTGGGGGTGGATGGTTAGAGGCACCTATCCCTTGGGCAATAGAAAATCCACATATAACTTTTGAGTTCCCCAAAACTTAAACTACTCATTGCCTAGTGCTGTCCAGAAGCCTTACCAATAACATAAAGCATCAGTTAACCTATACTTTGTATGTTATATGTATTATATTGTATTCTTACATTAAAATAAGCTAGAGAAAAGAAAATTGTATTAAAAATCATAAGGAAGAGAAATGCATTTATAGTACTATACTATATCTATTAAAAAAATCACCATATAAATATGCACCTACACAGTTCAAGCCTGTGCTCTTCAAGGGACAACCATATTTAGCATTTTTGACATGTCCATCCATTGTGATTTTCTTGCATCTTCTATTTTATGTCATGTTTTTATTTATTTGTTGCTTTTGTGTTTTCCCAACTAGTATATAAACCCCTTAAGAGCTAGGTCAGTTTATCATCTCTGAATGCCTAATTTCTAAAATGGTATTTAGGAATAATAAGCACTTGATGAATATTTATCAATGACTAAAATCAGTATTTGTATTACATTTGTGATAAAATACAAATTTGCTGTTGCATCTTCATTTTGAGTCTCAGGTACAAGGTATTTTCTGCTTGCCATGCACTGAGGTAAGTGCTTTAAAAATGTTCTGTAGGTCTTTGTAACAGCCCATTTTATTGGCAAGTAAATTGAGATTGAAAGGTCCAGTGACCTGCCCAAAATCGTGAAGTCCATTAGTCAGATCTGTTGAAGATCAAACCTGTGTGCACATTACATACATTCAATTTTCCTTTATTATGTTTTGTTTTTGTTTTTACTTAAATGAATTTTTGTGCCAACAGACTATTTTTTATTTGATGGAATTGAGTTTCTTGGCTGGGATTAAATCAAATGGATACTTTTTATCTTTGCATCTCAGTTTTATTTTTTAAAGATTTTACTTATTTATTTTGAGAAGAGAGCATGCATGAGCTGGAGAGGGGTCGGAAGGGGGGATTGGGAGGAGAGGGGCAGGAGGAGAGGGAGAAGCAGAAGCAAACTCCCTGCTGAGCAGGGAGCCTGATGTGGGGCAGATCCCAGCATGCTGAGATAATGACCTGAGCTGAAGGCGGATGCTTAACCAAGTGAACCACCCAGGCACCCTTGCATCTCAGGTTTAGAGGCTAAGCAAAGTAGCCTATTGTGAATTGCTGCTTGGAGAGAGGTCAGGGTTCCTATGCCCTGCCACTATAGATGTTGGTCAGCTTGGAACTGCTTCTTTAGTCCTGCAAACATTCACGGGTAGCCGGAACAGTCTAATTTTTGCTGAGACTTTGACTTAGGGCATTAACATCTGCAAATAGTCCTATCAGATTGAAAAGTCTAGCTTCAGAGTTGGCTGCACTCTGTCCTCGAGCAAAATTTCTATTATTTTGGATCATTTGCATGCATCTCTATTTATACCTACTAAACGCTATATAGTTTATTTAAGTATGGGAATAAATCTTGTATCATCCCTCTCTATCCCTGTCTTCCCAGAGCTTGCATACAGTTGGTGCTTAGTAAAGGACTGCTATTTTTAGAGCTATGTCTTGCAGAGCCTCTCCTTCTCCTTGCCTCAGGGCTGTGGCACCATCAGCTCATCAGTAATTGTTAGGAACCTTACTGACTCCCACTGGAATATACTGGTGAGTTCAGAAGAGTTGCCAGAATCATGTAGAATAAATAGTTACAGGGTTTAACTTCAAGCACCGGTGCTTAACATTACTTCTGCCTGACATGACTTCATTTCAGCCTTCTCGGCCATTACTTTCCTATCATGTAGTTATCAGATTTTCTGCAAATTGACAGAAATTATTGCGTGCCAAGAGAAGATGAAGTCAGAATAATTAGATGGGCTTATTCAACCATAAATATGTGCAATGATATCATCATAATCATGGTATTATCTAATATTATTGCCTTATTTCCAACCACTTGTATTTTTATTTTTAATCTGTTCTGAATTAGCATGTTTAGTGACACTGCTGTTTAATTTTTTTTTTTTTTTTTTAGTTTAAATGGCCCCAGAAGTTACAGATTAGCAAAGTTGGATATTTCTCTTTGCAGGCATACTTTTCCTCAGCAAAACCAATACTCTTGAAAATAATGACCATTAAATGATTTTTACATAGGCATCTGCCCAAGATAAAATTACAGACCTTTAAAGATAGGATTTTCCTTAAACAAATAACCAATATTTTATTAGGACTTCAAATTGCTGTGACCCATCAACTGCTGGCAATTTGGTCCCTCTTAACTTAAATGACTGTGGTGTGAACCTACATATAGATGGAGAGGTCCGTAGCAGCCTCCTGCATTCCAGAGCCTTAGACTGTCTCAGGAAAGACACCTCCATATACAAAACTGATTTTTAGGTTAGGAGTATGACAAAGTATTATGCTGTGGTTGTCTGTGATGTGTAGGACAAGAGATAAAGTACCAGAGTCTAAGGAACATTTATTTTTCTGTGATTAACTAACATGCTTAATAGAAAGGTAAAGTGGGTTCTTTGTTTTTGTTTCTTTGGCTGAGATTCCAAGGGACAAAAATAAAATCTTTGTGCTAAATATCCCACATCCCTAAGTGAGAGGCTGCCCAACTTGTGGACAGTATACCAGAAAGACAGACAAAATCTGCCTCTGTAATCCTTGGCACAGCACTCAGCCACGACAGAATCCAAGGACTGAAGGTGAAGAAATCAAGGAAAAATGCTTTGTAGCCCCAGTGATGGAGGGCTGGGTCCCCCCATCACCTCTGGGGAGGGGAAGAGAATACTTCCTCTTCATCTCAACCCTTAGTAAGGGTGCTTCAAGGACCACTTGGAGAACTTGGTATGTGTCACCCAAAGCTTGTTAGATACATCAGACTACGTGGCTTCAGCCTGAGGATTACTGAGTACCGAAAATGACCTCTATTAAGCACACACACACAGAAAGGAGCCTGCATGGGGGCCAACTTAGCACAGCTACCGAGGTCAGAGCAGAAAGGAATGTGTCCTGGGACCATGTTGGGGAGAGCAGGCTTGATTCCATCTTCGTAGACCCTTTGTTTAAGGGGGACTTCTGAAGTAATGATAGGGCATGACAGAGAGAGTCTGTATGGATATACTGGCAGATGCCAAGGCACTGACCATGGAAGCTTGAAGTAGCCAGCTCTAGTGTCATGAAATTACAATTAGAGAGTGCCTGGCGTGTAATTCATTTGTACCCACTGGTATCTCGCTCAAGAAATGCAAAGGTTTTGGTGGATAGAAATCTACCTATAGAACACTGTCAGCTCACTTGCATTGTTTTCTTATGAGAAGGAAAACAGTGGAGTTACCCATAACCTGAAACCTTTCTTATCTTCACCACAGCCATTAGCAAGTACTACTAACACTTGTGAGGATAACAGATTATTTTGGTTCTCTGCATCCAAAGGAAATAACATTGGAGTAAAAATCACTCAGAATGTGTGTGCTGTCTAGGGGAGAGGGAGAAGCAATGCTTAAAATGGCAAGAATTCTCTGCCCTACTGTTATGGATGAGAGATCCCTGGAGGTTCCTACTGGCTTTATTATTCATCCTCATCACCCAGCTCTGACTCAGAGACAACAGGGCAGCTCCTATTTACAAATGGTGCTCTTTCTTTGATTCTCACTACTTCTTTCTCTTGGGTCTTCTTCCTTATAGTAAATCTGGGAGGCTTGTCATATTTACAAGTAACTTTCTTGGTTTTCTCTTTCTTTTCAAATCCAGGTATCTTTCACTTGTTGCTGATAGTGAAAAGAATGGATGTTCTTCCTTTTATCAAGACAGGAGAGATTAAAGTAAAATGTCTTACAACTTCACTACCTCATCATAGCCTGCACTGCTATGAAGTTGATGCATATAGAATTTTTGCTATTTGGCCATTTTTACTTACAAAGTAGCAATGCTATGTGGTTTAATTTAATTTCATGCACACATATTTTTATAGCTGTGTTCCTACAATACATGCATTCTATACATGATAATAATGTATAATAGGCAGCATTATACTTTACATATGATTCATATAAACTGCCTTAGCTGACATTATAAGGCTAACATGTTTGATGCATACACATGCATCTCTCTGTAACATTGATTTATACATTAATAATCAGTGTTTGAGAATGCACAATTGATGTCGTAGAATCAGGAAGCCCTGAGAGAGGTGGAAAGCAGCTCAGACAGTCCATCGAAAATTTTCAGGCTTAAGTTTTACTTGTTGTTGTTTTATGTTTCTTTTTAAAATATATATTTACAAGTCCACATACATATTCAGGAGTGATACTCTTTGGCATCCTGTGCTTATGAAAAGTCCCATTTAATCTAAGGTATTAAGCTTGGTGCTCTCAGAGCCTATCATTGAAACAGCACAAAACCCAATAATATTCTAGGTATTTGTAATTTTCAGCTGACAAAATAAGCAAGGAGTTGAGGGATTTCAGTCCAAAGGTCTCATTTCCATTTTCAATTTTGTGCAGTCAAGATATTTTTTCCTAAAACTACATATATACAATTGCAGACATAAATGGGTTCAAAATAAATGCCAATCAATAGACTTTCATTTGTTGCAGTATCAAATGAAGGAGTGTTCTGTTGAATTTATTGTGTATTCTCAAGTGTGCTTATGTAGGACACCAAAATATCTAATTTTTTAATAACAGCTCTGTTACTAAATTTTGTATATTTGAGCAGGCATTTTAACATCATTGGCTTCTAGCCTCTCATCTTAGTACAAAAGCACATTTTTACTGAGGATAATTTTGGCTTAAAAAATAATTAGGGCTTTGAGTCAGAAATATTTGGTGAAAACTGCATATTCCATAACTTAAAGCCATTTGGTAGTTTTGTTTCATGTCTCTGAATGCCTACTGCATAAAAACTTTGTTCATCACCACCAAACACTGGCTTATATTACTCTTTGTGCTGCTAATGAACTCTTCTATGTTATTTCAAACAGTTTGGAAATTGAAAAGAACTGCTCAGGAGGTGTACGTGACCATTGCATGTTATCACCCAAGATGGTGGCTATAGTGCATACAAAGTAATGGATCACTTGAAGAAGAAGATAAGGGATAGAGCTCAAAGAAAATTACTGGAAAACAAGAAATTAGGAATAATATTCAAATAACAGGCAAGTTTTGAAGTGATTTGAACCATTTCAGTTTCTCCCTGGATGCTGGAAACTATGACTAAATGGGTGGGATTTGAATTTTAAAGCCAGGTTCTTGATGGAACTTCTAAACATTTTAGAAAAGTTCATCTTCCTAATGCTCATAAACTTTTATTAAATTTTAAATAAATTAATTAACATATAGTGTATTATTAATTTCAGCTTAGTGATTCATCAGTTGCATATCACACCCAGTGCTCATTACATCAAATGCCCTCCCTAATGCCCATCACCCAGGTATCCCATTCCCCCTCCCACCTCCCCTCCTGCAACTCTCAGATTGTTTCCTAAAGATTCTTTTATGGCTTGTGTCCCTTTCTGATTCCATCTTATTTTATTTTTCCCTCCTTCCCCTATGTTCATCTGTTTTGTTTCTTACATTCAACGTATGAGTAAAATCATATGGTGTTGCTCTTTCTCTGACTGACTTATTTTGCTTAGCATAATACCCTCTAGGTCCATCCACGTCATTGCCAAGGGCAGTCTTTTTGATGGCTGAGTAATAGTCCATTGTATATGTGTGTGTATATATATATGGATATATATACACACACACACACACACACCACATCTTCTTTATCCATTCATCTGTCAATGGATATTTGAGCTCTTTCCATATTTTGGCTATTGTGGACATTGTTGCTATAAACATTGAGGTGTATGTGTCCCTTCAAATCATTATGTTTGTATCCTTTGGTTAAATACCTAGTAATGCAAGTGCTGGGTCATAAGGTAGTTCTATTTTTTAATTTTTTGAAGAACCTCCATACTATTTTCTAGAGTGGCCTTACCAGTTCGCATTCCCACCAACTAGTAAACTCTTAAGAAATAGACTAAGTAATCCAACAAGACTCTCCAACTGTGTGTTCTGCTGTGTTAGGTTGGGTTTGTTTTGAAGAAGGAGGTCCTTCCCATGTATACTGCAAAGGCAAGATAAGCAAATGGTAAAACCTTAATTTTTCTCTCAATCTTTTCATATATGCATATATTATACTATGTATAATATAATAATTATATATTATATATAATACCATCTTTGTTATTTTAGATTTTGTTAGCCAGCCTTGAAGAAGATTCTTCAGGATCTACATTGCCTGACAATTACACCCCTGTCTAGTTTCCCTGAAATTATACTAAAATTACTGTATATACAGCATAATATACAACAAAGGTTGTATGTACCACTTAAAATATTATGTTATTGAAGCGATGGCTCCCAACTTGGGCCTCTCTCTCTCTATCATCATTTGCCTGAAGGAAATCAGTTGCCATGTAGCTAATGCATCCTATAGAAAAGCACTCTTGGCCAGGAATGGAGGTCTGCTACCAATAGCCAGTGAAGAAATTGAGACTTTCCAACATGTAAATTTTGGAAATAGACTCTTTGCCTCCAGTTGAACACTGAAATGACTCTAACCCTGCCTGACAACTTGACTCCAACTTCATTAATAACCTTTACATCTAAGCTGTTTTCCAAATTCCTAATTCTCAGAAGGTATGTGAGATAAGAAATGTCTGCTATTTTAAGGTTTAAATTCTGAGGTAATTTGTGATGCATCAATAGTAACTAATACACATTTAAAATGTTTTCCATCCTGATCAAAATTCCACCGGTATTTTTCAAAGAGCTGGAGCAAATAATCCAAAAATTTGTATGGAATCAGAGGAGACCCCAAATCTCTAAGGAAATGTTGAAAAACAAAAATAAAACTGGGGGCATCACATTACCTGATTTCAAGCTTTACTACAAAGCTGTGATCACCAAGGCAGCATGGTACTGGCATAAAAACAGACACATAGACCAGTGGAACAGAGTAGAGAGCCCAGATATGGACCCTCAACTCTATGGTCAAATAATCTTTGACAAAGCAGGAAAAAATATACAGTGGAAAAAAGACAGTCTCTTCAATAAATGGTGCTGGGAAAACTGGATAGCTATGTGTAGATAGATACATACCATTCTCTTACACCGTACACAAAGATAAACTCAAAATGGATAAAAGACCTCAACATGAGACAGTATCCATCAGAATCCTAGAGGAAAACATAGGCAGTAATCTCTTCAATATCAGCTACAGCAACTTCTTTCAAGATATGTCTCCAAAGGCAAAGGAAACAAAAGCTAAAATAAACTTTTGGGACTTCATCAAAATCAAAAGCTTCTGCACAGCAAAGGAAACCGTCAAGAAAACAAAGAGGCAACCCACGGAATGGGAGAAGATATTTGCAAATGACAGTACAGACAAAAAGTTGATATCCAGGATCTATAAATTCCTCAAACTCAACATATACAAAACAGATAATCATATCAAAAATAGGCAGAAGATATGAACAGACACTTCTCCAATGAAGACATACAAATGGCTATCAGACACATGAAAAAATGTTCATCATCACTAGCCATCAGGGAGATTCAAATTAAAACCACATTGAGATATCACCTTACACCAGTTAGAATGGCCAAAATTAGCAAGACAGGAAACAACATGTGTTGGAAGGGATGTGGAGAAAGGGGAACCCTCTTACACTGTTGGTGGGAATGCAAGTTGGTGCAGCCACTTTGGAGAACAGTGTGGAGATTCCTCAAGAAATTAAAAATAGAGCTTCCCTATGACCCTGCAATTGCACTACTGGGTATTTACCCCAAAGATACAGATGTAGTAAAAAGAAGGCCCATCTGTACCCCAATGTTTATAGCAGCAATGGCTACGGTCGCCAAACTGTGGAAAGAACCAAGATGCCCTTCAATGGACGAATGGATAAGGAAGATGTGGTCCATATACACTATGGAGTATTATGCCTCCATCAGAAAGGATGAATACCCAACTTTTGTAGCAACATGGATGGGACTGGAAGAGATTATGCTGAGTGAAATAAGTCAAGCAGAGAGAGTCAATTATCATATGGTTTCACTTATTTGTGGAGCATAACAAATAGCATGGAGGACAAGGGGAGTTAGAGAGGAGAAGGGAGTTGGGGGAAATTGGGAGGGGAGGTGAACCATGAGAGACTATGGACTCTGAAAAACAATCTGAGGGGTTTAAAGGGGCAGGGGGTGGGAGGTTGGGGGAACCAGGTGGTGGGTATTAGAGAGGGCATGGATTGCATGGAGCACTGGGTGTGGTGCAAAAACAATGAATACTGTTATGCTGAAAATAAATTAAAAAAAAAAAGTTTTCCATCACAATTTGGTCCCCAGTGGTTGCTAGATTCTGAGAGAAAATTGATGTTCATGATTTTACTTAGCTCAATGTCCTATATTCCATGCTTAATACTCTCTAAGGAGAAATGAAAAAAAACTTTTCATCATAAATTTGGGATGGATATTTTAATAATAGTTAAGAAATGATGTTGTTAAGTGTATTGTTTTCTTAAATATAATCAAATTTACATATCTGATATATTATAGGAATTACTATTTGTATATTATAGAATGTTTAGTATTTACTTTGTGATATGTTTAGATTTGTAACTTCAATTTGTAATTTTTTAAAAATTAAAATGACTAATTAATGAAAAAAAAGAACAAAGTAAGTGGAGAAAAATTCCATGTCCATATAGAGGAGAACTCAAAATTATCAAGGAGTCATTTTTTTCCCCAATTTGATCTATAGATTCAGTGAAATCCCAGTCAAAATGTCAGCATATTTTTTTTGTAAATATCAATAAACTGATTCCAAAATTGATATAAGGTCAACAAAATATTGAAGAAGAACAAAGTTGGAGGACTAACACTATACAACTTTGAGATTTACTATAAAGATATACTAATCAGGACAGTGGTACTGATGAAAAACCATAGACAATAGATAAATGGAATAGAATAAAGAGCCCAGAAATAGACACACATAAATATAGTTAATTGACCTTTGACCAAGAATCAAAGCCAGTACAGTGAAGCAAAGATAGTTTCTTCAACAAATAGTTGAATAGTGCTGGAACAACTGAACATCCACAGGCAAAAAAAAAAAAAAAAAAAAAAGGAATCTAGACACAGGAAATCTATATTCTTCACAAACTGAAAATGGATCACAGATCAAAATGAAAAACACAAAACTATAGAACTCCTGGAAGATAACATGAGAGAAAACCTAGATTATCTTGGATGAGGTGATGATATTTTAGATACAAGACCAAAGACATATTCTATGAGAGAAATAATTGATAAAATAGACTTTAATAAAACTGAAAACTTCCACTCTATTAAAAGATACTGTCAACAGTTTGAGAGAACCAGCTACAGATTGTAAGAACATTTTGTAAAAGACATATATGAAAAAGAGCTATTACCCAAAATATACAAAGAACACTTCAACCTCAACAATAGGAAAACAACCTGTTTTAAAAATGAGGCAGAGATCAGAATAGACACTACATCAAAGAAGATATACAAATACCAAATAAATGAAAAGATCCTCCATATCATATATCATAATGGAATTGTAAGTAAAAACAAAATGAAATAAGATGAAATGTCTATTAGAATGGCCAAAATCCGGGGCTCCTGGGTGGCTCAGTCAGTTAAGCAGCTGCCTTCGGCTTAGGTCATGATCCTGGAATCCTGGGATCGAGCCCCACATCGGGCTTCCTGCTAGTGGAGAGCCTGCTTCTCCCTCACCCTCTGCCTGCTTGTGTTCTCTCTCTCTCTGTCAAATAAATAAGTAAAATTAAAAAAAAAAAAAAAAAAGAACGGCCAAAATCCAAAATACTGACAACATCAAAGGTTTGTGAAGATGTGGAACAACGGGACCTCTCATTCCTTGCTAATGGGAATAAAAACTGGTACAGATACTTTGGAAAACAGTTTGACAGTCTCTGACAAAATTAAACTTACCCTTCAATATGATCCAGCAACCCTTCTCCTTAGAATTTACCCAAAAGAGCTGAAAAACATCTCCACCCAAAAACCTGTACATGGATGCTTATAACAGCTTTATTTTATGATTGCCCAAATTCAGAAATAACCAAGATGTTCTTCAGTGAGTGAATGGATAAATAAATGGCAGTACATCCAGACAAGGGAATATTACTTAACCCTAAAAAAAAATATTACTTAACCCATGGACTGACTGAGCTGTCAGTCCATGAAAAGACATGGAGAAATCTTAAATAGTATGACTAAGTGAGAGAAGCAATCTGCAAAGTCTACATGCTTCAGGATTCCAACTATATGATGTTGCAGAAAAGACAAAACTATGAGAAGTAAAGGGACCAGTGGTTGCCAGGAGGTTGGGAAAAAGAGATACAATAAGTGGAACACAAAGGGTTTTTAGGACAGTAAAAGTACTGTGATAATATAACAATGGATACATGTCATTACACATTTGTCAAAACCTGTAGAATACACAGCACCAACAGTGAACTGTAATGTAAAATACAGACTTTGAGTGGTGGTGATGTGTAATACAGGTGTATCAGTTGAAACAAATGTAACAGTCTGGTGGGGGCCTTGATAATGGCGAAGGTTGTGCACACAAGGGGGCAGTTAGTGGATGGAACATCTCTGTGCCTTCCTCCCAATTTTGCTCTGAACTTTAAACTGCTCTCGAAAAAAAAAAATAGCCTTAATTTTAAAAATTAGAATAGGTTTGAATTTTGCCAGAGCTAACTTTTTTCACACAAAATAGATACATTTGCTATGTACATGATATTTTAACCATAAATAAAAGAAATAAAAACTATATGATACGATCAGAAATTAGTTAATTAATTAACTAATAATTTGAGAAATGCAGTGATATATGGTAAAAATAATAAAATACCACATCTTCAATATAATGGAACTATTATTATTTACCTAGAAGCCAATATTTGATGTGCACTGTGAAATTACTTTGTACGAACTACTTTAATCCTTCCAAGGGTTCTCCAAAGATTTACCATTATCCTGAGTTCCCGGGTGGACACACCAAGACTGAGAGCCATTTAGTGATTTCCAGAAGGATAATTAGGTAGGGAATGACTGAAAAGACACACATACATGGGGTTTGTTTGTTTCATTTTTCAAGATTCCTAATCTGTAACTCCCTGCTATGCCAGTCTGTATTCATCCCAATAAATTTCATGTGAAAAATAATTCAGATTAGCTTCATTTAGAATATGCTTTAGAGACAGCCCATTTTTTCTGAATATGATCAGATATATCCATATTTTATTGGTGATATTTCCTAAATAATTTAGGAACAAGTTTGTTGAAGGAGGAAAATCATTGAACCACAGAATGTTTGATTAAAAAACACGTAATGACTTTGAAGAGATAGTTCTTTGCTTTTCTTGTAGATCATAAACTGTTCTTCCTTGCTCCAGCAACCTCAGAGGCTGGTGGTGTGCTAGCGAGTCCCTTATTCTTCATTCCTCTTCTTCAGAATTGTCACCTCCATTGTTGTGTACATTGTCTGCAATTACCTTCCAATTCCCACTTCTATCTATAATCTATACACACTGAAGACCCCAGCACCTGGCTTACCCTCATTCTCTTCACTGCTACTCCCATCAGAACTATGGGTGACTCTGACATGTATGAAGATGTCCTTGACTTCTCAACACTTTATCTCTGTGCCCTCTATCCTACCTTAGAAAGTAACCCAAACAATTATCCTGTAGGGATTGGAAACATGAATGAATCCATTACATCAGAAATATTTATTTCAGATATCCTGCAGTCTGACCTCCTTGTTACATCTAATTGACAGATTCAAATGCTTTCTTCCAGTCATTAACTCATCAGGTCCTCACTTTCTTACTTGCTCCTTCTAGACCCTATGGTCTTACATTTGAGCTGCTCCCTTGCCAATACCTTTGACTGCCAGTCTTTTCCATGCTAGGCTCTACTGGCAAACCTCCCATCCTGGTTAAAACCAACTCTCCTGAACTTTCTACCTGCATCCAGGTAGCTAATGTTATTAGAGAAAAATCACATAACAATCACGCTACCTGAGCTCGCATAATATTTAGAATCACAACTCTCAACAAGTTTGTCCTAGAGCCAGACAATCTCACGACCTTCCTTAGTGATTCCTCTCCACATTGTCCCAAACAACTATTTCATCCTTTCTTTTCTTTCCTCCAGTCTCCAAAATCTCTTACTTTCCTCACTCTCTGCATATCACCTAGCCACATAAATAACAGAAAAATAAATTAAATCAGGTAAGAATGACTTTACACTGAATCAAAAAGAAGAACACTTAGTTTTCTTTTCTTCTTATTACTATCAAATGAGTAACCCAGGAGCACCTGGGTGGCTCAGTGGGTTAAAGCCTCTGCCTTTGGCTCAGGTCATGGTCTCAGGGTCCTGGGATTGAGCCCCACATCAGGCTCTCTGCTCAGTAGGGAGCCTGCTTCCTCCTCTCTCCTTGCCTGCCCCTCTGACTACTTGTAATTTCTATCAAATAAATAAATAAAATCTTAAAAAAAATGAGTAACCCAGTTCCTTCCTTTGTACTTCCAACACTATGCTTATTCCTTTGAATGACTTAATTCCTGAATTCATCTCCTATCTTTCCTGATTCATCATTTTTTTCTTCTTTATCAGATAATTCCTGATGATATACAAGCCTTCACAGCAGCCAGTGAAAAACAAAGTCCAACAAAATACTGTCCTCCCTTTTCTCTATGCCCACTCCCATCTCCATGGTACTGTTTTACGTCTTTAAAACTTTGTCATTTCTTACGCCACCTCACAGGGTTTGAAGCATTCCAGGGCTCTGCTCCTCTGGCCCCTCTATGCACATTCCTTCTTAGATGACGTCAGCCTGCCCAAGGATGTTAAATATCAACTCTGTGTTAATAACCCTCTGCTTTCCACCTCTAGCTGGACACCATACCCTGAGTGCTGGATTCATTGTAACTATATATTCACCTCTGCTAGTTAAATTTCTACCAAGCATAGTTGTTAATATGGCCAAAACACTCATTCCCATCCTCACTCCCACCTTAAGACTTTTAATCACAGCAAATGGCACCACATGCAATGAATCAGACTCATGCTTAATTCCTTACTCTTTCCTTTAGATCCCAACTTCTAGTCTATTAGTAAGTCCAATGCCTACCTCTAAAACACAATCTGAGCCCAAACACTTCTTACTGTCTCCACTGCTATGACCCTCACTACCAAGCTATTCATTACCTCCCACTGTTTAGAAGATCCTAACCATCCCATGATCTGTACTCTATAGTTCAGCTGGAAAAATGATAGTTTTAAAACACATTACCAGCGGGACGCCTGGGTGGCTCAGTTGGTTAAGCAGCTGCCTTCAGCTCAGGTCATGATCCCAGTATCCTGGGATCTAGTCCCACATCGGGCTCCTTGCTCAGCAGGAAGCCTGCTTCTCCCTCTGCCTCTGCCTGCCACTCTGTCTGTGCTTGCTCTCTCTGAAAAATAAGTAAATAAAATCTTTAAAAAAACACACACACACACATTACCAGCTTATTTTCCCTCTTTTAAAAAGCCTTCTATTGTTGTTTTTTAAAGATTTCTTTATTTATTTGAAAGAGAGAAAGAAAGAGAGTTTTGGAGGGGAGGAACAGAGGGAATCTTCAAGCACGGGGCTATATCTCAGGACCCAGGAGATCATGACCTGAGCTGAAACCAAGAGTTGGACATTTAGCCGACAGAGCCACTCAGCCACCATGGTTTTGTTTTGTTTTGTTTACTGCAATCAAAATAGAACATAATTTCAGTCCTGTCTCCAAGCTATACCTGCTATCCACTAGCATGCTTCTCTCAATTCTTTTATCTTCCTCCCTACATGACTGAAGGAATCCTAGTAACTAAATTACATACCCATCTAAAGCTAGACCAATTAGACAGGCAACACGTGGCAGATTCAACTTGTGGCAGATGCTACAATTCAAATTTTGCAATTCCTGCCTTGCTTGACTCTTTCCATTTTTAATCCACCCACCTTTCCAATCATAGTTGAAAATTCCAGAATCCAAGGAAGGCAAACACCACCTCCTCGGTTGGTGTTTCCTTTGGGATTCATTTGCAAATCAAGCATCTGTTTGTTTTGAATGGTCTTTTGCTGAATAGCCAGAGTTGGCTTTGGTATCTCTGACATTGGTTGGGAAATTAAGCAACAGGAAGGAAAACAAAGCCCTTCTTTAGATAAGAACCCTCCCTTTTTGTTTTAATTAAATGCTCTTGCAAAGTTGCCCCATTTCAGATAAAATAGCCGCTATTATTATTATTTTCTTTAAAAGGCTAAGAGACTCCTGTAGTTTGCAGGATTTAAAAGCAATGGCTCTTGTTCAAAGTGCAGCTTCTCTATTAGATACTTAACTGCTTGTAACAATTCAGCGGCAGAAACAATCTCATCCCTAATGACTGTAACATGAAAACAGCTTGCCTTCTCCAATACAGGACACAAGCATTAATTGTGATGACTGGGTACACCTTACTGTATTGACACTCTTCTTAGCGTGATTTATTGGGTACTAATTGCACATTTGTGGTATGCTAATTTCTATTTGGAAGGATGTTCTATCACAGTTCAATGGTATAATTATAATCTCATTTATTCTGCAGTAGTGATTGTATTCCTCCTTCAAAACTCTCCTATTGGTCCAATCTTTCCTTTTATTGTCCTCTGCATCTTTTTAAAAGGCAACAGAAGAGGTCCTTAAAGAACAGAGTGAAGCTGACAGAGTGGGTCTTTTCAGGTGGCCGAGATTTGAAATTCTTTAATATTGAAAAGTTATGAAATTCAAGTTGCAAGATTTTCTGAAGAAATTTTAAGTCAGACTTTATTGAATGACATCACTCTGCAGTAGGCAAATGGTAAGTGGTTTGAGTTTTACTTCTTTCCTGGTTTCTTTCATAAAGAAAACAATGCTGGTTACAAAATATTTGCAGAGCATTAAATGGAGTCTGTTCTGTAAAACTTTTTAGGACCTCACTGTAAATGATTTCAGCCCAGAAGACTTGAGCAAAGGTGAAGGGGGACAGAGTACAGATTAGGTAGGAGGGAACAGGGGCTAAGCCCCGAGGCAGAAGGCATTGTGTCAAGGCTTAGGAAAAGAATGAAGTCCGTGGTCTTAATACAGTTCCTCTTAATATTTGTAGTACTGCTATTAAGCAACACTAATCTCTCCCCAACAGCGAATGAAAATCAGAAAAAAAGATTTGGAAACTAGAGAAAAATACATCATCAGTTGGTGTCCAACTCACTTGAACAGTTTCCTTAAAGTATTCTTAACCTCATGTTGCACTAAAAGAATGGAGTTACACTATATATGCTAAGCCAGTTTAGCATACAGCAAGAGGATTCACTAAGCAGGAAAAAAAAAATGTATGGAGATCCGAGTTCATGATGTAGAAGAGATCAGTGATAAAAGAAAGATCTAAAATAACACACATTATGTGGCACCAGGGTGGCTGAGTCAATTGAGCACTTGACTCTTGATTGTGGGTCGAGTCATGACGTCAGGGTCATAAGATTGAGCCCCATGTCAGACTCCATGCTGTTCATGGAGTCCGCTTAAGATTCCCTCTCTCTGGGGCACCTGGGTGGCTCAATGGGTTAAAGTCTCTGCTTTTGGCTCACGTCATGATCCCAGGGTCCTGGGATTGAGCCCCTCATTGGGCTCCCTGCTCAGTGGGAAGCCTGCTTCTCCCTCTCCCACTCACCCTGCTTGTGTTCCCTCTCTCTCTGTTTCTCTCTCTCTGTCAAATGTCTTTAAAAAAAAAAAAAAGATTCCCTCTCTCCATCTCCCTCTGCTTCTCCCTACCCCAGCTCTCTCTCTTTCTTAAAAATAAACAAACAAATAAATCAGAATAAAAAATAAAAAAATACATAAATAAATAATAAAATAATACACAGTATGATCAGATTTTGGAAGAAAGGTAAAAAATGGGGAAAAAAACATAAAATATTAGAATGTGTTGCTGTGTATTCATCCTGATATTTTATTCATCCTGATCCTCTGAAACACCTTCTTTCCTTAGCTCAAACTCCATGAAACAAACACGCTATCATTGCCTATGCCCTGGAGTGGGAAGGTTGTGATGGTGAATTCTTTCCCAGATCCAGATTCTGGACACATATCTACTCAAAATTCAACCCATTTCCTGTTGCCAAGCTTTGCCCTAATCGATTATCCCCACTCACCAAGGCAGTTTTTCACATTCAGGAACACTTTGTCTATATTCAGATACACTTATTTGCTGGATTCATTTTAGCTTAGTTTCTAAAACATCAGAAGTATCCTATTTAGTTTCTCCAAAAATACCCAGCACAGTGCCAGATACAATGGTCCTTTTTTAGCATCAGTACAAAGCAATAACAGTTTCTTCAGAAATCTAACAGAATCTTTACACCAGGAAAGAAGTGTATTCTTCGAAGAAGGAACTTTCTCTTTCAGAGTGTGTTAGAGCTGGTGTTGTGTAAAAGGTAAACTACCATTTAATTAAAAATATGCCTTGTTTACTGGCTGCCAAAAGAATGGCAGATGTGGGGATTGGGTGCTTTTGAGCTCTCCGTTTGTAACTGGCAAATTGTAGCATTTGCGAATATTAATGTCTTGCCTTTACATAACATTTCTGTTTCTAAAATGTTTTCATAATTATCACTGACACATTCCTCATTAGTCCTGAGGAAGACATGAACATAGACTAGAGACATTCTTACCAGTGTCCCCTATTTTACCACTATTAGGTCAACTATTAATAATAGTTAATATTTATTAAGGGCCTATTATGTTCTAGGTAGTAAGACATCCCAAGAATTAGCTCCTTAATTTGTACAATAATCCCAGGAAATCAAGTAGTAGCTTTCCCTCTAATTGGAAAGCTTAACACAGTCTCAATAGGCGTTCAATCAATATTTCAGTGAATGAGTACACACTTCCCATTATTATTTTTCTTTTATTTAGTTTACAAATGAAAATCTGAGGTTTAGAAGGTTAAATAATTTGTTCAAGTTTACTTAACTAGTAAGCAAGTTAGCCTAGAATTGAATTCCCATTGTTATGCCCAAGTTTTCGCATCCGAGAGACCACCAAGGATGCACCTATGCAATCACACGAGGGTTTATTTAACAAGTTTAAGCTTGGGCCCAAGTATACCTGACACAGCGGAGTAGGGACTTGGACCCCGAACCAGATTACAGTCAAGAGTTTTTAAAGGCAGAGTAGGGGTGGACTCAGCGGTGGGTGAGGACAAAGGGGATTAGAGACGATGTAAGTCTCTAAGGAATTTTGGAAGCAAGGTCTCCAGGACCTTGAGGGGCTAGCTATTGTTGGGAGAAAGGTTATTTATTACCAGTAATAAAAATCTTCTCATGAGATCCTTTAGATATCTATCAGTGGGTCATATGCTTGAGAATGATTGCTGATACTATCTTGGAGGTTTAGAGATAAAGTTTCCTAAAGGAATTATTAAAGTAGACTTACAGGATCCTGGTTGGACCTGTTGGAGTAGGGGGTTGGTCAGGATAGGATTGTCCTTAGCAAAACCTCAAGGTGAGGGCAGTTGAGTCCCCAGGGGAGAGCCACTCTGTCTGTTTCAAGGGCTTGTCAGTAGGTAAGGAATTTTAATGATTTTCTTCTGCCTCCGTTTCCCACATCATTCCCCCCCTGAACAATTTTGACCCTTAAATCTTTAAGGTTGTAGAAGGTGGAAGGTCTCATCTTCTGTAACTTCTTCCTGCTGAATAGGGACGTAGAGTTGTCCCTACCTACTCGGGTCAACGCTGGTCAGTTGGGGAATGTGTAGGGGAGTTATGAAAGAGGCAGCTGAGTCCAGGGGAAACTGCTCATGTGATCTTCCCAAGTGGAAAGGATCATCTTTGGAAGTTATGACAGTGAAGGAGTTGAAGTCGGGTGAGGAGACATGGGAGAAAATAGCAAAACATGATTAGTGTTACAAAAAGAAAATGAAGCTCAAATAAGTTGCTTTTTTTGTTTGTTTGTTTGTTTGTTTGCTATTTGACAAAAAACCCTTTTCCAGTCCAGGGTTTAAATCAATCATTAAAGGAGAGAGGGACTGAGGGACTGTTTAAAATGCTAACCTGAGTAGGTCAGAACCCAAGAAATATTTTGTGATAATCTGGAACATCAAGATGGCTGCACTTATGTCAGGGCTAGACTCGAGGTGGGTACAGCCTTATTTTTCTTGGCCTCCACAACATTTACCAGACTATAATTTTCCCAACTATAAAGATTTTACTTGGGGTGCCTGGGTGGCTCAGTGGGTTAAGCCTCTGCCTTCAGTTCAGGTCATGATCTCAGGGTTCTGGAATCAAGCCCTGCATCAGGCTCTGCAGGGAGCCTGCCTCCCCCCCTCTCTCTGCCTACTGCTCTGCCTACTTGTGATGTCTCTCTATCTGCCAGGTAAACAAATAATTTTTTAAAAAATATTTTACTTAAAGTTAATGAAGTTTGGTGACAAAGAAAAGGCTAGCATCCTTGTAAATTAGCACTCATCCTCATGCTTTTCTCTGCATCTTGCCTCACAGGACCAAGTCATTCACCAAAACAAGATCAGGAGCCTTGTTTCATCACTCTCAGAATGAAGTTGTGTTTTGTTTTGTTTTGTTTTGTTTTCCTACTTCTATGTAATATAAATTTTATAAAACCTCATTGACAACCTGGAGAGTGGGAGAAGGTTGCCATGAAGGTGGACATTTTGAATTGAAGATTTTGAGTGATTATAAAAGGATAATTTTATTTTTCAGTGTTTCCTGATGAAGCCATACTTTTGCTGGCTCAGACACAAAGATTGGCCTTTTCTTTTCCTTTCTTTCTTTCTTTCTTTTTGTTTTTTTTTAAAGAAGCATTTGGGAATCAAAGGCAGATGAAGGACAGGTTGCTGGATATTCCACTGATACCAGTCTGTCAGAAGCAAGAAAATGACACGATGCAAATCAGAAACATGATTCCAGTTAACTTAGGAGTTTACTTGCAATCCTTTCTCATTGGTGAAATATTGGTTCTACTTCAACTGAGTAGATAAATACATATAAAATTTCAGAAGTGCCTTCTGTGTTTTGAGAATATTTTCTTTGGCGGTCCTATATAAGCTGAATGGTACAGGTTTATAACCACAACCCTAAGATAGCCAGCTGACAGCTTTCTGAGACTGGTCATCAGAGCAGTTGATATCCCAAAACCAAATGAAGTATTCCCTAGCACTGACTTCTGAGAATGCGTATCATATTTTGTCATCTAGATTTAAGAGTCATAAATGTAAATAAGCTCTTTGTTTAAAAATATGGCATCCAGTCATTCAGTAAATCAATATTGTTCATGAGCTACATGTATGGTATCACATGCTGGGCAATGGGAGGTTATTGCCGAGAAAAAAAGAATCAGTTTCGTCTGACCAAACACATGCTGAAACAACACGTAAGTATCATTGATATGAAGATGGTCCAGTTAATTCCCTTTTAAGGTCTTCCACATTTCTTAATCCAGACGTGCTTCATATTTAAGCAATTCATATTCTCAATCATTTAGAATATGTTGAGTTGTTAGGTAAATCTTTCATGGGACTTACTTATCTAAGGATTTTTAAAGAATAGCCTGTGAAGAAGAGTATTTCTTTCTTTCTTTCTAAGATTTTATTTATTTATCTAAGAGAGAGAGAGGAACGAGAGAGAGAACATGAGAGGGGAGAGGTCAGAGGGAGAAGCAGACTCCCCACTGAGCAGGGAGCCTGACATGGGACTCAATCCTGGGACTCCAGGATCATGACCTGAGCTGAAGGCAGTTGCTTAACCAACCGAGCCACCCAGGTGCCTGGGTATTTGTTTCTTATTAGTACTGTAACAAATTTCTACAAACTTAGTGGGTTAAAACAACACAGAACCATTATCTTATAAATTCTGAAATTCAGAAGCCCAAAATGAGAGTCATTGATATAAAGTAAATATGTCAGCAGCACTGGCTCCTTTTGAAGTCTCCTCTTGAAAGAAAGAACCCATTCCTTTGTCTTTTTAGCATTAGAGGCTATCCTCTGTTGGGTCCGCGGTTCTGGGAATGTAGGAGGAACAATAGAAATGACCACTGGGGCAGCCTTCTTCCAGTCCCCTCCCCCCCTTCCTTAACCCTAGACTCTCCCACCAAAAGGATGTACGCCCAGGTCACGTCTCCATAGGTAACCCGATACCTATGCAGGAAGCAGGAGTATCTCACCCCATACCTTCCCATCACCAAATATGGATGTGAGCCCATGCCCTGCCTTGGCCTGATGAAAGACCCCTGCCAACTCCCTCCCAGTGCGACTTCCCCCACTCCCCTTTCTGGAGTCAAGGAACCTCGCCCGAGGGTGCCCACCTCCCCCCGGTGTGACTTTCCTGGCTCCCCTTCTCCTGAGCCCTGAAACTTCACCGGAGAGTGCCTTTAATAAATCTTGCCTTGAGCCTACCTCTCCTGGTATCCTGTTTATCTCGCCTATAAGATCTTACATCCTCCATTCCTGGTATGTGGTTCTTTCCCCTCCATGACTCCAGCCACTTGCTTCTCTCATCACATTTCCTGCTTCTGAAGCTGATCCTCCCACCTCCTCTTATCAGGACCCATGTGATTACATTGGTTCTATCTGGATAATCCAGGATAATCTCCCTATCTCAAGATCCTTAGTGATATCTAGAAAGCCTCTCTTGCCATGGAAGTTTACATATTCACCATTGTCAAGAATCAGGACATGGACATCTTTGGAATATGTTAATCAGTCGACCACAAGTGCATTTGTGGTTACGCTACCAGTAACAGAAGATGAGGTAGAAAGAAGGAAGTAAGGATACTGAAAATAAGAATACTATGAATACCAGAAAAGAGCAGAAGGAGTGGAATTATTAAAATAGCAGGCTCTGAAGAGCACCTGGGTGTCTCAGTGGGTTGAGCTTCTGACTCTTGATTTTAGTTGTGAGAGTTCTGAGATTGTGCTCAGCTTCTGTCTCCACACTCATTGGGGAATCTGCTTGAGATTCTCTCTCTCCCTCTCCCTTGCCCCTTCCTCTCTCTCTCTTTCTAAAACATAAAATAAAATAATAAAATCAAATAGCAGACACTGGGATGAGGGGAAGAAGGGGTGCTAAAGTGACATATATCAAAGTCTATAATGTAATTGAGCAAAGTCAGGGACAGCCAGGACTAGAGTATTTACTCAACCAAGCAATATTATACAGACGCAGGCCAAATGCAACTGAGTGTGTGAGGCTTCAATTGTCATCATGGAGGAAAGAAGGGTGATGGATTTCTGATGAGAGTTACAGTGCATTTCAAAGGCTTTAGGGCATCAGTTTCATAAAAATGTCATTCCTACTAACAGATTGATACTGGGAGAGAAAATAATTATCATTGTTGTTCTATTTGGGTCCAAGGAGAGTTGGATCATACTGCTAGATATCTCTGTAAGTGTAACCTTAGTGGTTGTCTTGTGAATATCAATGAGGTAACATATGTGATGTTAATAGCATAGTGACTTGCATATGGTTTTATATTACAGACTGAATGTGTCCCCCCAAGACTCATATTTTGAAGCCCTAACCCCCAATGTGATGGCATTTGGAGGTGGGGCCTTTGGTAGATAATTAGGTTTGGATGAGTTCATGAGAGTAGGGTTCCCATAGTGGGATTAGTGTTCACAGAAGTGGAAATGAGTCGACTTTCTGTCCACCATGTGAAGACACAAAGAGGAAGCCATCTGTAACTCAGAAAGCAGGTCTATCATCAAGAATTAAATTGGCAAACAACTTGATCTTGGAATTCCCAGCCTCCAAAACTACGAGAAATAAATTCTGTTTCTTAAGCCACCCCAGGGTATTTTGTTATGGCAGCCTGGGCTAAGACAATATCCAGTAAGTGGAAAATATCATTAATACAAAGGCACCCTGAGGTCACCAAGGGCATTCTCCATGAGCCAAAGATGGGTCAAAGAACACTCAGAGAACGTTATCTCTGGCTGTGCTCAGGCCATCTCTATTGTCCTGTAGTCATCAGAAATTCTTTAGTTTCCAAAACTCCACTCTCTACTCAAAACATGGCCAAACATCTTTCCAGAAGTCCACCATAAAGGCACAAGGCTTTTTTTTAGAATTTTAGTCCTGTCTATCCTAGAAAACTTCTCAACTCCAGTTCAGGGGCTCTCCCTTACCAAGGAAAGGAGAAAAAATATAATTCAGTAATTCATTCTTTATGTCCCTGAGTGAGATAATTATTTAATCTACCATACTAGCTCTTTAGTTCATTCTCCTCCATGGCCATGGAAAGAAGTGGGAGAGAAACCTTGTAACAGACAAGGTGGGAGTCCTACCATCGCTGTGGCTCACTCCCACTGCGACCTGGAGGGATTAAGAAAACATGGCAACTGGCTGATGAGAAACCTGAATTTAAACCCTGGTCCAGACAATAATGAGCTCTGGGTGATTTTAGACCTTTTCCTAGAAGTTCACTTTCCTCAACTATGAAATAGAAACAGTAACCATCTTTGCTGGAAGTGTATGAGATTAAAAGACACAATGTGGTAAAAACACTCAGCCTAATAACTTGAAATAGCAGGCTTTTAATAGAAAATTTTAAGCTGTTTTTCTCTTTTCTGGCCTTGCTGTTCCTCACCACACTCATTGTGTCAGACCCAGAAATTCTTGAATCCACCCAAGAATGAGATGTGTGGACACAGTTTTCTATTTGACTCTGAGAAGAAATAATGGTGAGACATGAAGCTCTTAGAAACCACATTAAGAAGTTTAGACTCACCCAAATTTAGCAGAAAGCAGTAAGTGGGTTTTAAGGAGGAAACTGGCATGATCAGACGGACACTTAACAATGACGGTATTTGTGTGGAAAGATAGAAAGATTTGTGTGGAAAGATAGAAAGATTTGTGTAGAAAGATAGAAGGAAGATACGATAGTGGGTGGGGAGACCAGGTAGGGCAATTTTAATAACAGAGACTAGATAATGGTGGGCTGACCAAGTGCATATGCAGTGGGATTGAATGAAGATATGCATTCAGAGATATGTAGGAGGTAAGAAGAGAGAAGGGGTGGGTAAAGTTTTGAACATGTTAATTTTGAGATGTGTGCAGGACACCCACACAGGCAGGTTTATTTAAAAGGACACACTGGATCCATTAGTTTCAGAAAAAGTCAATCTTAAGAGGGCCAAAGGTAGGTGTGCCTGGGTGGCTCAGTGGGTTAAGCCTCTGCCTTCAGCTCAGGTCATGATCCCAGAGTCCTGGCATCGAGCCCCACATCAGGCTCTCTGCTCGGTGGGGAGCCTGCTTCCCTTCCTCTCTCTGCCTGCCTCTTTGCCGTCTTGCGATCTCTCTCTCTCTCTCTCTGCCAAATAAATAAATAAATAAAATCTTAAAAAAAAAAAAAAAGAGGGCCAAAGGTGACTTGACTCAGGTTATGCTGTGGTTAGATACCCAGTTCACAATAGACCTTCCACCAGGTCTTCATGTCTGGAGAAACAGAAAGAAAAACACATAAGCCAAAACAATGTCTTAGATTTATTCTTTACGAAGAGAATGTGTGTGTTGAAATCCTAAACAAATAGTATTATCCCACTGGTATGAACTACAATGACATGTAGCTTGTATTTCTTTTAGTTAGGTAGGTTCTGGCACTGCCAAATAGAAGGGGACAATAAATGGTGGTGACATAGCTGCATACTATTATTTCTATTTCATACTATTTCTCATCATTTTTAACAGGTAGCATCAAAGCACTTACAGGGCCTTCTCAAACATTAAGCCTTGCCTCACACAATTAAAGACTTTTGGTTTTGTTTGTTTTAAAAGTTTTACCTTTTTTTTTTTTTTTTGAGAGAGCAAGAGAGAGCACAAGCAGCAGGGAGTATGGTAGAGGGAGAGGGAGAAGCAGACTCCCCACTGAGCAGGGAGCCTGATGAGAGACTCAGTCCCAGAACCCTGGGATCATGACCTGAGCCAAAGGCAGATGCTTAACCAACTAAGCCACCCAGGTGCCTGACGCAATTAAACGTTTTTGATTCCTCGGCATAGCTCAGCTACTTTGCATGTATGTAAATTTTCCTCATTAGGTTATGTAATGATTCTCATTCAAGGTTCCAGTCTCCATCAGGTGTTGCTGTTATTCTCTCGTTTTCTTTTCTTTTCTTCTTCTTCTTCTTCTTCTTTTTTTTTGAAGAGTTATTTATTTATTTGAGAGAGAAAGGGAGATCTCACAAGTGGGAGGGGCAGTTGAAGAAGGATAGAGAATCTCCAGCAGATTGAGATCCAGGGGGACTGGATCTCAAGACCCTGTGGGCATGATCTGAGCTGAAACCAAGAATCGGACCTTAACCAACTGTAGCACCCAGGAGCCCTTCTCATTCTCTTTTTAAGATATCATGACCCCTAGTCACCCACTGGACTTTTCAGGACTCTGCAGATGCAGGGTGAAAAGTTTCTACCATGTGATTCTTCTACAATTGCATTCTATGACTAGAAAGTTCAGTAATGTGGTTTTCCTTAGCCACTGGGAGAAAAAATGCATTTTTCTTTTCAAATGGGGATTTCTTTGTTACCATTTTCTCTTCTGAAATGTTAAAACAAATCTACAGTTGTTTTCCTTTTTTGTTCTCTTACTCATATTCCTTTTTCACAGAGTGAGGTATATAGAAATACGAATAATATTATAATCTCTTCTGGAACCAGAAGAGAAACATGGTTTCTATTAAAGTTTATTGCATTTTATTCCTTTCTTTAAAAAATAAAAGTTAAACAAAGTAACCCCTAGAGGCTCAAATCTTTCTATTTATAATTGTAGGCAACCTGAGTTGGAGGACCAGTTTTCCCTGACATAATGCTTCTTTTTGATTTGGTCTCTGTTTTGCTTCTCTGAGAATATGTGCGTGATGGTTGCTTTAGTGTTGGAAGATACTCACCTCGTGTGTCTGAGAGTGGGTGTGCATTTTAGTCTCTGCAGATACCTCTAACAAGTCACAGAGTCTGTTGTAAATTCTGAATATATTTATTTTATGTGTTGGTATGCAGCCTTTAGTAACAATTGTATAAGATCTTATTGATAACATTTTATTTTTCAGCTCTTATAATTTCACATACTCTTAATCGAGTGATTAAGCCTTTCTCTAGTAAACACACCACCTTATTAATGTATTCATTCATTTATTGACTTTTCTACTTATTTGTTTCTCTGTTTGCATATTTATTTTAAAATGTGTGTGCTTTCCCCCCTTTCCATCTATAATTAAGCTACTGGAAATCAGGAGGCCAGGTGTGTAGACTATATTCTGCCATGGATTTGTAATAGAACATCAGCAAAAAAAGGAGGGGAAAAAAAGCATTTGCTATTTCTTTCTTTTAACTGTATGGTGGGATTAGTAACTAATCCATGCACATGTAATTCTTGGAGTTGTTCTGATAGTGGAATTCAACTTTAAAACAACCCAAAGAACATAAGAGACCAGATGGCAGGGAGCTATCATCTTTGCCCAGGAGGAGCATTAAGGGCTATAAAAGTATCCATTTGTTCCCAAAATAACCACACAAAGTGGGTGCTACATTACTTAGGCTTCTGATCACCAAAGTGAGGCTCAGACAGTTTAAATAACTTGCCTGTAGTATATCAGCTAGTAAATGGGAGATTCACAATTCTGATCTGGGTCTGTCTAAATCCAGAACCCAGACTCGTTTCCTCCGCCATACCCTAGCAATAGCATTGCTGTGGTTTCAAAAGCACTGTGCTATGTGATCCACTTGTACAGCACCTACGTGGTTTCCTTGCCAGGTCTGGAGTGGGGGCATCGCTGATGGATCAATGGAGTTATAGATTATGAGTCTTTCAAGTTATCTCCTGTTGCTGTCCTTTAGGGTTACTGCAGTCATTGACGTGTTATGCTCCCTATGTTTGAAGCCCAGATGAAACCATAGATGGTGTCTAAGGATGCCCTCTCCTTCAGAGAGGACAGAAGGGCAGTGAGGATGAACTGCTCAGCTAGACTGGCGACTAAACCAGTTCTGTGGTGAACGAGGGGAAGTTCTTCTTACTGGTCTCTTTCTTCCACTAGTCTGTAAGCTCAGGGAAGGAAGAGATTGGTTCATCAAGGTCCCCGTTGTACTCCCAGAGTCTAGAGCCATAGCTGGAATGATGCTTATTGTGGGCCAAATGGAATAAAAACCCATCTCTTCAGTAGGCGGGTCTTTTCTTCTGTCCATCCCCAAATCTCAGTCCCCCTTGTACAAAGACAACACTGACTTCCTGCAGTTCCTTTTGTTCACAATCTATTTCCCTCATTAGGCTGTAAGTATTCTGAGAGGGGATATGGTGTCTTACTCATGTTTTTATCTGAAGTATCCAGCAGTGCCTGGAAGACATACTTTTTTTCAATACTATTTTTTTTTAAAGATTGTATTTATTTATTTGAGGAGACAATGAGAGAGAGCCTGAGAGAAGAGAAGATCAGAGGGAAAAACAGACTTCCCATGCAGTTGGAAGCCAGATGCAGGACTCTATCCCGGGATTCCAGGATCATGACCTGAGGCGAAGGCTGTTGTTTAACCTACTGAGCCACCCAGGCGCTCCTGTTTTCAATAAATATTTGTAAAATTAACTTACAAATGAATAAATTATTTCAATTCAACAAAGAGTTTCAAGCACCTTTAATTTTCCACTCATTTTCACAGGGACCAGAGAAAGCCTTAGCAATCAAGAAGTTGGTCATTGATTGGTCTGTAATCTAATAGAGTATCATGTGCTAGTTATTAAGGTCTTTTCCTTCAACTTCATACTTGCTCTTCTATTTGCTACTTTGTGACGTTGAAATTAGGACTTCACAGAATAAGTTGTTTCTGTTTGTTTGTTTGTTTGTTTCCCACCTGGTTTCCTGGCTTACTGTGCCCAAACATGTTTTTAGAGGGAGTGGAAGGCAGGTGGAAGAGCTTAAACCAAATCTTTTCACTTCTGGCTGGTTTGTTCCTGGCAGTAGTGTCCCAGCAGGATACAATATGGTAGTCCTACCAGGGGCCCCAGCCTCCAAGCACTTCCTGCAAGAGGCAGGTACCAACTCATGTGTCCCATCAGAGGTAACGGCTACAAAAGAGGTCCCTGTTCCTTAGACATCTGTGTTGTGTTTTTCAGGGTTCCTTCTCAGAGCTTCTAGATTTTGGTCGCCCCAATTCTAGCCCAATCAGTAGCTTTAGGTGGTTATTGGCAGTAGATGCCACCACTTCTTCACTCGATTATGGTTGATTTAGGAAGCCTTTGTTGATTTATATGCCTGAAGCCAAGAACCGGGCATATGAGGAGCAGGATTTGGTGACAGCATTCAAGGAACTGTCAGCCTGCTAGAAGATTCAGACACGAAGAAGGTTAAGTTAGAGGTACTATGTGACAAATTGTTATAATTAGGCATAATGTGGTGACACATTTTATTAGGAAAAGCCATACAATCCCCCAGTTTTTCCAAATTTATTTTGTAGTGCACCTGATGCCAACTTCTCCTCCAAAGTAATGGCAAAAAAATGGTAGAGCCACTATTGCCCATTTGTGTTAAAGATTAAAAAAAGAAGGTTAGGGTTGCCTGGATGGCTCAGTCAAATTAAGCATGGGACTCTTGATTTCAGCTCAGGGCATGTTCTCAGGTTCATGAGATCGAGCCCCTTGTAGGGCTCAGTGCTAAGAATGAACCTGCTTAAGATTCTCTTTCTCTCTCTTCCTCTGCCCTTTACTGCCACTTATACATGTGCAAGTGCTCTCTTTCTCTCAAAAAATAAAAAGTTCAAAAAATAAATAAAACAAAAAATAAATAAAAATGAAGTTTAAAAATCCCTTTGTGAGTATTACTTAATGACTCAACATGTGATATTTCTGAAGACTGCTTCATGAACAAGATAAACATTCATAATTAGACATCAGGAAGAACTTTGTCACTGCATTTCTTTTTTTCTGCCTAACATTTTTCCCACTAAATTCAAAAACAATTAAAAATATATCCAACTCCTTTGCTTTCTGACATAAGGAAGATCATTTCCCACTGTTTTGTGAAAGAATTTTGTTCTCTCCTATGACCTTAATGTCAAGAGGAATAATTTCTCATTTTGCAGTATACCCTGGGGACATGACCAAAATCCAGAATCCTTCAGAGGTCTATGGGATCTCCATGCGTAAGTGAACAATGTCCTCCTGGCCTGGGGAAGGATGAAAATGGACAGAAAATATGAGATAATTTTTAATGTCCTTATTTATTAGACAAGTTATTAGTAAAGAAAATAATCAAACAGGACTTGACATTACAAACACCACATTCTGATGATTCTATACATTCGGTGGCAGTTTAATAATTTGCATGGGACTGATAAGTTATTTTCAGTGAAAATTAGCAAGAAGTTCCTCTAACAAACTTTTCATATTTTATTTTAAGAAGCAATTTTTATACATAAATTTATCTTCTAAGATTTCATAAGTGTGTCAGTTATTAAGACTGATACCTAAAAGTTCCTTTCCTGAAGTTCCTTTTTAAATATCATTTTGTGGGGCACCTGGGTAGCTCAGTGGTTTAAGCCTCTGCCTTTGGCTCAGGTCATGATCCCAGGGTCCTGGGATCAAGCCCTGCATTGGGCTGTCTGCTCAGCAGGGACCCTGCTTCCCACACCCCCCCCACCTGCTTCTCTGCTTACTTGTGATCTCTCTGTGTCAAATAAATAAATAAAAATCTTTAAATGAATAAGTAAATAAATATATTAGAATAAATAAATAAATATATTAAATACAATTTTTTAAAAAATATCATTTTGTAGATGCATTTAATATGAATTAATGTGGTATAGGTAGAAACTGTGATGGTCATTTACTTTTAAAATATTTAATAAATTAAAAATATCATTTACTCTTAAATGCTTTGCATCTCCTTTATTACAAATTCCTCATTAAAATTTTGGTATCCATATACAAAACATATAAGGAAACATATATTGAGGGAAAGTAAAACTTCAAAAACGGGGACACCTGGGTGCCTCAGTCAATTAAGCATCTGCCTTAGGCCCAGGTCATGATCTCAGGGTCCTGAGATTGAGCCCTGCATCAGGCTCCCTGCTCAGCGGGGAGTCTGCTTGTATCTCTCTCTCTGCTGTTCCCCCGCTCCTGCTTTCTCTCTCTCTCTCTCAGATAAACAAATAAATAAATAAAATCTTTATGCAACAACAACAAAAATATCTCCTGTGAGTAATAGAATATCTATCTATTGCTTTCATTTAGGTCAATGTTATTTAATAAACAAATAAGTTGCTTGTTTTCTATAAAAGAAAAAATATTGAGTGTTGATAAAAACATTTCTTCAGGGGCACCTGGTGGCTCAGTGGGTTAAGCCTCTGCCTTCAGCTCAGGTCATGATCCCAGGGTCCTGGGATGGGGCGAGCCAAGAGCCCCACATCGGGCTCTCTGCTCAGCAGGGAGTCTGCTTCGTCCTCTCTCTCTGCCTGCTTCTCTGCCTACTTGTGATCTCCATCTGTCAAATAAATAAATAATATCTTAAAAAAAAACCATTTCTTCATAATTGTTATTACAAACACTATTGATAGCATGGTGATAATCAATCAATACTCTCCAAAAATTCTCTCCCACAAATGAAACTCATATGGTTTCATTTTTAAAAGTTAGACCTCAATGTAAGGCTGAATGCAAAGGAACAAAATTACCTCCAATACAACAAATGTAGCCTTATTTATACAGCTTCTTATATAAATACCATATGGCATATAGACCATAATATATTTTATTATGAACAAGCTATTTTTGAGGGCCTTGTGTGTGCCTGGAGCTGCTTAAATTCTGAAGATGTATATATAAAAATGGTTTGCAACTTATAGGAACCCAGAGTAAGCTGGGGGACTGAGGAGTGTATTTGAAAAATGATGATAATAACTGAATTGCTGGAAGAGTTATGATTACCTGACAGTCAGATGGGCTTCAGTATGTTTATGTATTTATCATTTTCTCATACATTTTCTCATACAAAAATGTACATAAAATGCAAGACATTGTGTGTGGACACTGACACATTCACTTGAGGTCCTTCACGTATGGAACTCACAGAGTGGGGAAGAGGAAACTATTGCTAACTTTTTTTTTTTTTTTAGATTTTATTTATTTATTTGTCAGAGAGCGAGCGAGAGAGAGCGCGCGTGCGTGAGCGCACAAGCAGGCAGAGTGGCAGGCAGATGCAGAGAAAGAAGCTGGCTCCCTGCCAAGCAAGGAGCCCAATGAGGGACTCGATCCCAGGGCCCTGAGATCATGACCTGAACCAAAGGCAGCGGCTTAACCCACTGAACCACCCAGGTGTCCCTATTGTTAACTTTTTGCTAATATTTTGCAGATAGATGAACACACAGCTAGGGATTGAAGTAGTATAATTATTCTATCGTCTGTCCATTGACCTCTCTGTCCATCTGTCTATCTGCTTTCCCCTCTCTCTCTGTCTCTGTTTGTCTCTGTCTTTGTTTCTCTCTCTCTCCCTCTCTCTCTCTCTCTCTCACACACACACACGCACACACACACATACAGACAACCACTCCAAGAGTGTATACAGAGTATATACACAATGTAAAACAAAATTAAGCTCAGACTACATATATTGTTTTGCAACATTAATCCCAGTGCCTCTCTCTCTTTTTCTTTAAAAAAAAACATATTTAATATTTAATCCATTACCATTTAATCCATGGTTCATCTACATCATCAGTTCCCACTGAAACATCTCTGAAGGAACACATTTTAGGAGGTATTTTATGTATACACTGACAGAGTTAGAATGATTTCATACTCAATTCACATCTATCCATACATATGAATATATAGTTTTTAGAAAAGCACCAAATAAAAAGAGTAGCTAGAGAAAAATCATCCATACTCACTGTAGGCTCTACAGTGAAATAAGTATATATGTACAGTAATGACTGAGAAGAAAGAGGAACAGGGCAGTTAAAAATGTGCAACTCAAAACAACACTGATGTTTCTAGAAGGCCCTCTGAGCCTAAAGCTAGAGTGGGGATGTGTAGCATTTCCCATCTTTATATGGAAGCCAGACTTCTTAGCACCATGTTTATTGTCCTCAATAAACTCTTTTAACTTGTGAATTCTAAATCTTAATAATGTTTAATAATTCATTTTGTTGATTACCAGGGAGTAGTTCTTATCTACAAAAACCAAAGTCTGCAGAACTGAGTGTCATTGGCCAGTAAGATTAGCAAAAAGGACAGATATTTTTGGGCTAGTTCTACAGTCCATCAAAAGGCAAGTCATGACCTAACAATAGGCCAAATATCATACATTGGGAACAATCTTCTCTTATTCATGACTGGCAACAAGCTCCTCATTTTTCACTCTATTAATTTCTTCAGGTGAAACCCAGTTGAATACTTATTATTTTCCTTACATATATAACTGCATTCTCAGATGAACATAATAGCATAATCAACACTTGGGAGTAGAATAGAAAAAATTTTTTATAGGTTCATCATAAATTTTTGGGTAACACAATACAGAGACATGATCTCTTCATTTTCCAAAGCTAATGTAAGTCCTGGGTTATATGCTCAACTTTTCTTTTGTCTTTAGCAACAAAGTTTCAAATGATTTGTAGATTGGAAATAAATTAATTGCTATGTCTCCTTTCCTTCTTGTTCATTGTTATGTTTACATGAATATTTTTCAATTGAAACACCAAATCTAATTTAATTACTCCCTATCAGCTTATTAAGAAGATTGAGACTTTTCTTTAAAAGCGATTAGTTCAATAAGGTGTTAATGTGTAGCACTTCAGATAAAGATTGATTGGTAGTATTGTTGGACAACACCACATTTTCATTGTTATTCAGTTAGTTGGCCTTTTCTCTGCAAAGAATGGCTATAATGGACTCATAGCCTTAGGCCCAAAGGAAAGACTCTTACTCCACTTAAAATTAATATCTGATATTGCTTTGGCTTTCATATGCATAAATGGACACGTGAGTACACATGCACATATACCCTTTTATAATCAAAGATAGGACACCAATTGAAGTCTTTGCAAATGAAAAACAATAAGCAAATACATCAACAAAATTTAGATTTTTCTTTTTCAGGCAAACCTGGAATCACTTAAAAGAGATCCTTTGTCTTTATTGTAGTTATACTTACAAGACTCTTGACTGACTATGAGACTCTTTTTACTACAGTGATGTTAATGAGTGTTGTGTTCTGAAGCATTTCTATTTAATCATGTGCATTAATGAAGGCAGAATGTCTTACATAAACAAATAATTAATTTTAACAATTGGAGTGGAAACATTCTTCACTAATGCAAACAGCTGGAGTTTGGTACTTAACTGTGAAATTGCACATTTTCCCAGATATATATTTTGCATTGACAAAAATATGTAAAGATATGAATTTACTATACAAACATTATGCTTATTACATCATTATAGGAAGGGTTATTGATTTAAATAGGAGAATAGATATATTACATAGAGAGTCATGGCAAAAAAAAAAGCTTAGATTTTAAGAGTCCTCAGATCAATCTTTTCAGAGGTATGACACAGGAATATGGTATTTAGAATATCTAACATGTAAAATAATATACTATATAATATGATATATAATGTAATGTAATATATGTCATATAAGGTAGGAAAACATGAACTCCGGAATCACCAAAATTTGGGGTTAAATTGCAGCTTAATCTCTGATAATGTGACATTGAGAAAGTTAATTTCTTATGCCCCAATTTTATTAATTATAAAATGAGAAAATCTATCATATCTTAAAGGACTTTGTAAGAATGAAATAAATAACATATGAAGAACTGAACATTGTTACTGCATGATAGTAGTTGCTTTACCAATATTATTATTATTATTTCAAGATTTATTTATTTGAGAGAGAGAATGTGAGAGGGGAGGGGCAGACGGAGAGGGGGAGAGAGTTCTAAGCAGACTCCACGCTGAGCAAGGAGCCTAATGCAGGGCTCCTTCCCATGCCTGATGACCCTGAGATCATGACCTGAGCTGAAATCAAAAGCTGGATGCTCAAAAAACTGAGCCACCCAGGTGCCCCTACAAATATTACTTTTACTACAGTATAACATTCTCCCTGCCCCCACACAACTAATGTCAGGAACAAATGATGTATGGGTCATGTGTTACCAGTAGCTAATGTGTTAGAGTGTGATGACTAAAAAATTATAATGTGTGGTCATTTAGCCAATATATATATTATATTCTCTCTCTCTCTCTCTCCCTCCCTCTCTCTCTCTCTCTATATATATATATATATATTCTGTATATACTATACAGAATTATAACTATACAGAATATATATAGTTATATTCTATATAGTTCTGTGTGTGTGTGTATTCTATATTCTATATTATATATGTATAATTCTATATATATGTATTCTACAGTTATAGTTATATAACTATATATAGTTACATGGTTGCAGTTATATATAACTACTTCACAAAAGGTATAGTACAAACAACATCAAATGGGGGGAAGAAAAAAATATTAATTGGGGGGACTGTAGTGCCATTTAAAAAAATATATGCCTGTGTTATAATTGATATAACTGTATATATTTAAAGTGTAGAATTTGATAACTTTTGAAAGACGTAGGTATTATCACTACAACCAAGATAATGAACATATCCATCATGTTAAAGTCTCCTGTTGCCCCTTAGTCATCCTTCCTACCCACCCTTCCCCTTTTCCTACCCTGTATTCTTTCATCCCAGACTTCAGGTAACGAGTGTTCAGCTTTCCCTCACCACATATTTGTTTATATTTTTCAGAGTTTTATGTAAATAAAATAACAGAGTATGCATTCCTTTTCCTCTGGCTACTTTCACTCTGCTTTACGTTGAGTTTTATGAGTGTTGTATTGTATGCCTATAGTTCATTCCTTTTTTATTGATGAATGGTATTCCATTTTTGGATAGTCCAAAGTTTATCCATTCATCTGTTGATGGACGTTTGGGTTATTTCTATTTGGGGGCTAATACAAATAAAGCTTCTGTGAACATTCCATTCATGTACGAGTCTTTGTAAGGACATATGTTTTCATTACACTTGGGAAAATAAATAAGAGCAAAATTGGTAGATCATATGGCCAGCGCATGTCTAACTTTTAAAGAAAATTATGAAGTATTTTCCCAACTTGTACTATTTTACGTTGCCACTACCAGTGTATGAAAGCTCTAGTCTCTCCACATTCTTCTACTTTTAGCCATTCTAATATACTTTTAGCCATATCTAATATGCATTGATATCTTATTTTGGTTTTAATTTCTATTTCTCTAATGATGGTCTTCTTTTCATATGCTTATTTGCTACACATATATCCTTTTTGTGGATGCATCTTCTCAAATAAGTCAGTCATTTTAATTGAGTTTTTTAAATTGAGTTTTGAGTTTCTTATTTTTCAGTAAATTAGATACAAATCTTTTCTCAGATATAGTCAATTCTTTTTGTTCTTGGAAGTTGTTTTCTATAGTCACCACGAATACTGAATTAGTGAATGCTGCACCATTGCTCCTAGGGGAAATAGAGGTTTAGATTACTACAAGCCCCTAGTCACATTTTTATCAACTGATCAGTACAAAACTTTCTTTTGCATGCATTTTTGTTTAAAGGCACCTAATGGAAAATACGTTGTTGATTCATTAACTTTGAATTCGTGGCCAATGGCATTATAACTCCTGATGGAATAAAGCTTCCCTCAGACACGTAGGTTCTCTCTGAGACACATCACAGCTTTCTTGTCCTTAGGAAGATTAAACAGCTATCCAGCACCACTTTTGAGGGCCATTTTGAATAGCAAAATCACCACCAAAGAATACATCATGATGAAAAATGTGGCATTAAATATGCCACAAAAAGGACACTGGTTTATAGTATTAGAGCTGAAACAGGAGAATAAAAGATCACCTTGCCCCATCTCAGCTGAAAACGTGCACTTGGAACATTTTGAAGGGGAAAGATGAAAAGGGCAGGTTACCTTGTGTGGGACTTATTAGACATAACGAAGTAAGGGAAGGTGGAGCCCTAGCTGTTACTGTCCTTGCAGGTGCCAAAAACTTGGCCAGGTGTTCTGTTGGGACAGATTTATTATGTCAAATTCTATTTCTCCTCATCATGCCACACTGTCAAACTCATTTATTAATTTTTTTTAATTCCATCAGATTTTCTATATTGATAATCAGATTATGTGAGGTAAATTGATTTCACTTCTCCTTTAAAATGTACTGTTTTTATTTCTGCTTCTTGTCTGATTTCATTGTCAAGAACTTCTAGTACAATTGAATAGAAGTAGTGAGAGTGGACATTCTTTTTTTTGTTCCTGATCATAGGGGAAAAGTATTCAGTTTTTCACCATTGAGTATGACACTTTTAAGTTTTGGTAAATGTATTCTATCAAAGTGAAGAAGTTCTCTTCTATTACTGGTTTGCTGAGAGATCTTTCAATGAATAGATTGTGGCTTTTGTTGAATGCTTTTTTTTTTTATTGTGGCTATTGAAGTCATTGTTTCATTTTTCTTTTTTCATTGTTAACATGGTGAATTACATTGATTTATCCTAACACTAAGCCAGCCTTGCGTTTCTTGGATAAATCCCACTTGGTTGTGAATATATACACATATATATTTGTATACATACATATGTGTACACATATATGTACATATACATATAATACACATATGCATATGTATTTGAATTTTGTATACTAACATTTTTCATTAAATTTTGCATCTATGTTCATGAGAGTTATTGGTTCAGTTTTCTTGTAATGTTTTTGTCTGGTTTTGGTATCAGAGTAATAGTAATCTCATAGAATAAATTCAGAAGTTTTCTTTCATCTTAAATTTTTTGGAAGAGTTTACATAGAATTGATAATGTTTATCTGTTTTATATTTGGTGGAATTTACCAGTGAAACTATCTGCATTTGGAATTGTCTTTGCAGGAAAGCTCTTAAACTACAAATGCAATTATTTTAATATATAGTAAGTTTTAAGTTATATAGTTTTTCTTGAATAAGCTTTAGTAATTTCTGTCTTTCAAGGAAGTTCCTGTTTAATCTGACTTGTCAAATTTATTGATATAACAGTATTCATAAGTGTCATAGATATTACCCTTTTATTAACTGTAGAGTCTGTAGTAATGTCAACTCTTTCACTTCGGATTTCAGTATTTGTGTTTTCTCTTTTTTTCCTGATAAATTTGACAGATACTCACCAATTTCATTGATCTTCTCAGAGTCAGTTTTTTATTCCTTTAATTTGCTTTACTGTTTCTGTCTCCTATTTCATCAATTTCTGCTCTGATCTATATTATTACCTTTCTTACATTTTGTGATTCATTTGCTTTAATTTTTGTAGTTTTGTTGTTGTTGTTGTTAAAGTTGACATTCCTGAGTTGAAATTTATATTATTACCTAATATATGTAGAAAATATTATTTTTCTTTTCCATCTCTAAAATTTTAACTCTGCAATTCTTTGAAATCACTTTACTTTTGAGTTTTGTTTCCTTTATCTGTCCAATGGGAATATCAATTCTTGTGTGATCAGTTACCAAATCTGCTTGACAAAACTCTCAAGAATCAAATGATGATTCTATATGGCAAAGGCTAAACACTGTTATAGGTTAAACAGGCATATGCTATTATTGTATTTGGTTATTTTTCACTGTTCTAAACAGCCTAAATATTGTTTAAATTTTATAAATTAAATTGAAGATAATATTTTCTATTTTGTTTTTCATGCATGGAGCTTTCTAGAAAACCCCTAGAAAAAAGGCAGTGAGTCTCACCAACTACGATACCTAGGGGAAAATATTGGTATATCTTCTTTGTTTCAATTTTTATACATTTAACTTCTGAGAAATAGGCTTTATATAGTGTGAAGAAAATTTCCCTCCTCCTTTCTTTTTGAAGTGGTTTTAGGAGCAGGTGGCATAGCTTTAGGGAGATCTCTTTCCCCTGAGGCAGGTCTGGTATTGATCAGCTCTGAATGAATGTCCTGCTCTCAACAATCCCCCATATTGATTATCTGCTCACTTTGCCAATTAAAGCAGGCAGAGAGTTATATGTTTTACCTTTGGGTTCAGTTTTTGACCAGGCATCAATGATTTCTTTTAAATTTTCCTTTGATCCAGAATCCAGATCCCCTAAGGGCTTTGCCTTCCTTGCTTCTGAATGCATGAAGTTTTTGTTACAGAAGATTTTCAGATGCCTTTGTTGATTGACAAATAAGGAGAATGAGGAAAAAATAAAATCATGGGCGTGTCTAAATAAATAATGAAAAAGAAAACATGGAACAATTTATTTTTAAAAAGCTAGAAATAGGGGCACCTGGGTGGCTCAGTGGGTTAAGCCTCTGCCTTCAGCTCAGGTCATGATCTCAGTGCCCTGGGATGGAGCCCTGCTTTGGGCTCTCTGATCAGTAGGGAGCCTACTTTCCCCTGCTCCCCACCATGCCACCCCCTCTGCCTGCCTCTCTACTTGTAATCTCTCTCTCTCTCTCTCTAATAAATAAATAAAATCTTTTTTTAAAAAAAAGGAAGCAAGAAAAAAAGAAAGAAAGGAAAATTATCCCACATTTAGGAGCCATAGACTAAAGGACAAAGGTAAATCCATGACTTTTTAATTCATTTAATGAATATTTATTGAGTGACAGCTCTATACCAGCCAGATGGTCAGACCACCAGAGATACAGTGGTGACCAAGACAGGTGTGGTCTCATATAGAACTTAAATCCTCATTCTTCCAATATTCAGTTCCTCCTTTGGCTTGAGTTTTGTGCTCATGTCTGCAACTTGACTGAGTTGTGACAAATATATATTTGAATAGTTTCTCATTTGCCTCCAAAAATATTTAATTGTTCACTTACTCTGGTAAGTATGGAAGATACAAAAGTAAGAGATAAATAATTATTTTTTTTTTCCTTTAAAGATTTTATTTATTTATTTGAGAAAGAGAGAGAGAGCACAAACAGAGGTAGTGGCAGGCAGAGGGAGAGGGAGAAGCAGGCTCCCTGATGAGCAGGGAGCCCAATGAGCAGGGGCTTGATCCCAGGAGCCTGGGATCATGACCCAAGTTGAAGGCAGATGCTTAACCAACTGAGCCACCTAGGCGCTCCAAGATAGAGAATGCTTTATGTCAGGAGGTCATAATCCCTTGAGAAGAGAAACTCTGCTTAGTCCATGATTAATAATTTACAAATCTACACCAACATGACACTAATATATATTTGTAGCCTTCTAGGTTTACAGTGGTCTCCCAACCTTACAACCATCCTAGGGTAAGAGTGGAAGTCACCTTCTGTGGTAATAAGACAAGTGAGTTTGCAGGGTCTTGAATTCTATGCAGTGAGACCTCTTTACTAAATACCTGGGTCAGCAGAGCCATTCTCAAGTTGCTGTACTAAATCTGGACTTTTTGCCCAGATTTACATGTAGGGTTGCTTATGGTGGTTTTTCCCTAGGCATCCTGTCCTCTCAGTTGTGGGGCCAAACAACATGCAGCTTCAAGATGAATTCCATACTCTACTCTTTCCTGACATTCTTCCAAGTAAATCTTGTCCTCTAAGCTCTTCCAATATAGAAAATCTGGCACTTCTAAAGTGTTATCACATCCTCATATGGATTTTCTTGCTTTTTGTCTCTTCTAGGACATAATAAGACATGTTGACCCTTGAAGAATGTCATCTATTCTGGGTCTGTCCTTGCCCTACACAGGTATGCTTTTTATGCCTTCCTGATGAGGGTTATCCCTTCTCCTTACTACTGAAGACTGTACACTTCTTCCTGCAGCCAAGCAGAATAAACCATGAACTTCTTACAGATAAATTTAGGGCCATGTATTTGGATAATCTCTTGCCACAAACTCTGCTGTGATGATTTAATTTTTTGTTCATTATTATATATTGGGAGTTTGTGGATTTGTTATTGATCAGAGAGCCAAAGCAGGTTAGAAGTGAAGCTTGAGGAGTGTATAAGTGTACTGGGTTGGAATAAATCTATTTGAGCAGAGAAATTTAAAATTGTTTCTATCCTTACTCATCATCATCAGTGGGTTAATTAGTCTTCTCAAGGTGGCATTAGTAGATAGATCCATGATCAACTCCTCAAATGGCCATGCTGAAAGACAGAAATGGAAGAGTTTCTTGTAAAACTGAGGAAAAGAAAAAAAAAAAAAAGAAAGAAAAACCCATCTCAGAAGGTATGATGAACTGAATTGCGTTTCCCCAAAATTCCTCTGTTGAAACCCTAATCCCCAGTGTGGCTTTATCTGATGATAGAGTTTTTAGGAGATAATTAGGGTTAAATATAGCTAGAGGTTGGATTCCTAATCTGGTAGGACTGGGACCTTATAAGACAAGGAAGAAAGAGAGATGATCTCTCTCTCTCTCTCTCTCTCTCTCACTCCCCCATATGGAGGCACAAGGAGAAAACAGCCATCTGAAAGCCAAGAAGAGAGCTCTCACCAGGAAACAAATAGGCAGGTACCTTGATCTTGGACTTTTCTAGCTTCCAGAACTGTGAGAAAGTAAATTCCTCTTGTCTAAACCACTCAGACTATAGTATTCTTGTTATAGCAGCCTGAGAAAACTAAGACAGAGGGAGTACCTCCAGATGACTCACCTTTACTCTCATTGTCTGGAACAATGTCATATGCCTACTGCTTCTATGCCAATCACTTTTAAAGGCAATCCATAGCCTAACCAGTAGCTCTCACCCAATCAAGAGTCCTTTTGTCTTCACAGGAAATTTACCAAATGCTGGAGAAGTTATTTTTGATTGTTACTATTTACAGCTCAGTTGGAGGAGAGAAACATTGCTGGCATCTAGTGGGTAAAAGTCAAAGATACTAGGAAATATTTTATAATGAATGGACAGCTCTTCAGTCCCCAAGAGCAAAGAAATGTCCTGCCCAAATGACACTAACGCTGAGATTGAGAAACCATGACCTACGTGAATCAGGGACATCGCAGAACTTTTGAATTTTGTATTCAAACATATATTGAACATTAATGATATATTGACATATAAAAATAAATGCCATTTCTGTGTTTCTTAAAGGGTATAAAAAAGAGGCTAAGAAAGAGACTAGAGGGAGTTAGTGGCCCTAAAGGTCCCTCTGAGCTGCAACAAGAAAGATGGAAGGTATCCAGTGTGAATTATTGATCTGAGCCAGACTCCCCTCTAGCATTTGCCAGGAAATTGCATGCCCTTTGGCACCTCCATGGAAATGTGATAAGGCTGCTGAGGCTGTGTCTGACTTTCCAGGCAAATACACTATGCTGCATGTTCTTGTATTCTTTCTACTGATGTCAAGTCTTGCAGGAACTGGGGTGGGGCATTGCTGAAAGGGGAGAGAGAGGAGAATTGACAGGATACGGAGTGGGTCTGAGACCTGATGCTTTCCCAGGCTACCCTCAGCAACGTATATATCTCCTCTGGTCTCAGCTCCTCACACTAATCTCTGTTCTATCCTTCCCAGATTTCATATTAGGATTTTGACAAATGCTACCTGAGGGATGGATGTGAGGTCAAAGCACAAACTATCTTTACAAAGTCCACAACAACACTTAATTCTTTTGCTCACTTCCCTGATCTTACATCTTAATTCTAGTCCATTGGATAGTTGTTTAATGTGGTAATGATGTTGAACTTTGTGTTTCTGGGAAGCAATTGAGGTTAAGAAATCCTCTATCCTTTTCTTTTCCAGAAAGGGAAAATAGCAGAAGACCACCACAATCTCACACATTTTCAGGTAAGAAAAACATTTCCCTTTTCCCACCACACCTTTGTTTATCTGCCTCTACAAAACCCCAAGTCTCCTTTTCTTTAAGTTGTTCTTCACTAATGAACTTCTCTATTACAATGGCTTGAATAAAATCATCTCTTTAATGTCTAGTGCATTTCATCTTTTTTACTGCGTATGTAGGAAGACTGGCTATTACTGATTACACATTCTCTGATACCTATGGTTTATGAAATAAATTTTAGGCCTTCAGTCATTTCAGGCTCTGAATTTTGCTTTTAAAGAATGAAAAAAAAAAAAAGGAACAACAACAATGACAAAATAAATAAATAAATAAAACCTCTCTAAAATCCTTTATTTCATACAAACTGTGCCAAGAATTTAAGTGTCTATTTGAAATTCAAAAATAAAGCATTGGGTCTCTTTTCTTGCAGGTCTGCTGTTACAACTCCAACTAGAGAGAAGAAAATATCAAATGTCATCCTGATTGAATAAAAGAATGAGGAATGGCTGAAAAGAAGCAGAGGTTAATATTTTTTAAATATTTCCTATCATATGAAGTTCTCACGAGGTCATGTATGTGAAGCACTTTAGAATAGTTTCTGATATATAAGAGGTACCCAATAAATTTCACTTTTATTATTGTCATGACCATTGTCATCATCTTTGTGAAATATTTTAGTCGTTGGGGAATTTTAGGTAATTTGGTTTCAGTCACAGTCTCTTTCAAAGCTTTTCCTTTTCTTTATTTTTAAACTGACTTATCCTAGGAGCTTTGATCATAAACTAGTATAATAACCTAAAAGGGTTTGGCACCTCCTGAAATAAAGGAAAGGCATTTTTTAAAGCCTAAATATAATCTTCCCAGTGTTTTGGTTTATCCTCAAAAAGAAAAGCATAAAATAGGAAAGGAGAAGAAGGATTACTGGGCAGAGAGATATAATACCAACCTTGGGAAGGAATTTTTAAAACTAAAATTTGCAAGCGCCAGAAGCTTTAGGAAAGAAAAAAAAAATCTTAAATAAAGCTTTTGTGTGGTCCCTGGGTTAGAACACAAAATCTGGAGGAAATTACCATTGGAGTAAACAGTAGGATCTGAGCTCTGTCTGACACAGGCACAGTCTGAGAAATTAGAAATTAATGTCGGCAATAGATGAAACTGTCAGGCCACAAAGTAATTGGGAACACTTAGAAGGGAAATCTGTTGAAGCCTAATATAAGAACTTAAAGTGTTTTAAGAAACTGCAGAGAATATACTTTTCATTGTAAATAATTTTGCAGTTCAGCCCACTATTTTTTTTAACTTATTTCACAATTATATATATATAATGGGAAGTATAGGTATAGCTTTACAGTGTGGTACAGGTACAAACACATATACATAAATATTCCAATACTTTTTTTCTCATGTCCAACACATTTTTTTTTGAGAAAGTATTTTCTGAGGATATGAATAGCAACGTACTGTTCATGTACCCTGAAGTAATTGTCAAATGAAGGGAAATTATATCACTTAATCGTGGTATTTTTTAAATGCCACAAGACGACATAATCTATTACATAAACATCAAACCCTGAAGTGGTACACTATGGGTTTTAGAGTCATTCTATTGCACAAGATTGTAAGGGCATCAAAAGGGAAAGTCACATGTAAACCACACAGTAGTTTAGAATAGATCTAATTGCCACTCTCTCCTGGAAACTTCTTTTTCCTTCTTAATTTAAAAGGTTTAGATCTTTGCAGGGGCAAATTCTTAAAACTGTGGGAAGGGGTGCCTGGGTGGCTTATTTGGTAAGCGTCTGCCTTTGGCTTGGGTCCTGATCCCAGGAACCTGGTACTGAGCCCCATGTAGGGCTCCCGGCTCAGCAAGGAAGTCTGCTTCTCCCTCTTCCTTTCCCTCTGACCCCCTCTCTCTCGCTCACTCTCAAATAAATAAATAAAATCTTAAAAAAAAAAAAAGCCATAAGGGAAAATGTGTATTTTAAGGGAAAAGCATGCATTGTCTAGAGCAAACTCTTTGGAGTTATCTGACTGGATTCCCTGGGAGTTATTTTCTGACTCTGTAAATGCTGGATAAGGAAAAGCAAAGCAAACCCACTCTTACCTATAGACACGCAAATATGTTCTGTCCAGGGGAGGTTTAGTCACCTGTCCTTCCCCTTCCCCAGGAGAAGCTGGTGTTCATCTCTTTGTACATTCATTTCAATTATCTTTTCTCCCTATGAATTGATGCTTCTTTGACTTCTTCTTTGAACCAGTCATAACATCTGCCTGATTCTCTCATTTCATTAACTCTTTAAATAAAATCTTCAACTCGTATTCTTTTTATATCTGTGTGTAAGTCATAATTTTACCTGTTTTTGAAAAATAAATCATAACAAAACTTATGCAGACACCCGATGAATAATATAGCTTTGCCCAGTTATCAAGGCGGAAGGGGAATTCGATACTGCATGAGTTTGCTGCCCATTAACTCTTTGGGCAAAAGGAAGCTCCCTGCTAGAATGTGAAAGGGTAGATGAGTGAGGCATAAATGTGCCTCCTGTAAGAAATTGGAAATATGGTACACTGAAGATGGAGTGTTATTAGTTATACTATTAGTTATACTAATAATATAGTTATACTATAAAAAGAAGTATATACTATAAAAGAAGACTTGAACTGCTTAAATAAAGCACTATGAGAACTGCTGCTTCACATGGAGCAGAGCTGTGGTATGTGAACAGGACTCTTAAATAAATAGCATGACCTTGGGGCCCCTGGGTGGTTCAGTTGGTTAAGCTACTGCCTTCACCTCAGGTCATGATCTCAGGGTCCTGGGAAGGAGCCCCGCTTTGTGGCTCCTTGCTCAGCTAGAAGCCTGCTTCTCCCTCTCCTTCTCCCTCTGCTCCTGCCACTGCTCATGCGCTCTCTGTCAAAATAAATAAAATCTTAAAAAAAAAATAGCATGACCTTGATACGGATCTCGGAAGATGGGTAGGATTTCAGTAGGTAGCACTTAAATAAAGAGATCACCAGAGTGACAGAAACAATCAAGGCAAGGGCTAGTTTGAGGAAGAGTAGAATATTCTCAGAGAGAACAAATTACCCACTCTTCCTTCCTGAAAAAGTATGCTTCTCCCTAACACCATTTTTGTATTACTTATAATGAATTGCCATGGATTTACAGTTAGGTATAGAAGTTATTAATTCAGTAAGTATTGTAAGTATTTTAACAAAGAGTTTGTTATCTATTTTTCCTTACAGACCAGGGTGTCTGTCTTTCTCTCTTCTCTCTTTCTCTCTCTCTCCATATATATATATATATATATATATATATATACTTTTTTTTTTTTTTTTTTGAGAGAGAGAGAGAGAAATGGAGAATGACCACAAGACAGGGGAGGAGCCAGAGAGAAGCAAGCTCCCTGTGGAGCTGGGAGCTCATAATGGGACTTGATCCTAGGATCCCAGGGTCATGATCTGAGCTAAAGGCAGACACTTAACTGACTGGGCCACCCAGGCACCCCTGGACCAGGATGTCTTAGCTGTGGCATAATCCCTTTAGACAGGAGAATTCTTTGTTTGGGGGAAGGGAGGCACTTTCCTGCACATTGTAGGATGTTTAGGAGCATTCCTGATTTTGATCTGATAGTTATTGCTACACCCTGAGCTGTAACAACCAAAAATGTTTCCAGGCATTGTCCAAAGCCTCTTCTGGGACTGGGGCTGTTGGGATGGAAAGTGCTCCCAGCTGAAATCCACTCTACAAATTTTTCAAATTCAGCAGTTAAACACCAATCCCATTACCCAGCCCAGCCCATGACTCTTATATCTTTATTTTCTATTGGAGTTAAGGAGCTGGTTGATTCTTGCGAAGTCTCAAAGATTAAAACCTTGGAGTCATGTAATCCTACTTCCTCCTTACTTCTAAACCTTATCCCTCAAAAGCCCTGCTGATCTCCCCTCAGCAAGGTGCTCTAACCTGGTAATGTAACCTCTTTCCCCCTGCATTGCCACTATTTCGGTTTAATTTATTGGGTTTTCTTAGATACTTTCAATAGGTTTTGTCTGATTGGTTCACCTTTCTTCTTTATTTTAGTTTATTATTCCCCTACCGTCAAACTTACACTCTTAATGATTCTGGTTTCATGAAACCATTAAATTTTAAAACAAAACAACAATTTTAAAAGCAATTAAAGATAAAGTCTATTGATTGCCCATTCCTCAGGGGGGAAAACACACCAAATTAATTTCTTGATAAGGCATGCCAAGTTTCTTGTTTGTGGTAATGCAGGAGGTGACTATTTTGACTGTCTTTGTAGCTTCTCAAAAGTAGGAGGTCAATGACATGGTATTAATAAACCTGGCAAGAGTTTAAAGCCGATAATCTAAATCAGGGATCTGATTGGGATCGAGCAAAGTTCATAATATGATACCTTAAGACTGGATGATATAGGAGACAAATATTTTAAAGTGAGTGTTAGAAGTATAAACTGTTGTCATAGAAGTCAAGTGCTTTGAGAAGTTGCCATTTACTTGGATGCAAGTTTTTCAGATGAATGGATTTTTAGGAAGTTCCTATGCAGACAACAAAGTTATTTGCAACTTCTTCCCCAGCAAGAATTTACTGAAGCAATAAAGTCATTTATGTCATATACCATAAACCAAATGGTTGTAGATAGTTTTAATTCTTAAGTTCAGAATCTCTAATATGACAAGTGAAACTTGGGTAATCTAGGCTTGTCCAAACTGTCATCATTGTGTGCAGGGGTCACCAGGCTGCCTCCCTCCCATTCCAGCTATGAGTAAACTCTTATGCCCTAAGCAGGGGCTTTCCTGCTTCCTCATCTTTTTATAGGAAAGAAAGATAGAGAGAGAAAAGAAAGAGAGAGAGACAGAGAAAAGGAGAAGTGTGGGCGGGAAGATACTATGTTTCAAAACTTTCTCAAAAGTTTTCTCTACAACATACCCCTTAAACTTAAAAGCAGCTCATTTTTTGGAGGTGGCTACTATTGTATTTTTCAGGTGAGAACACTAAGGTAGAGATTAAGATATTTTGTTCAAGGTCATGCAAATGTTAGATTGCAAAATATTGGACTAAAACCTAGGTCAGTTTGATTCTATGCCCAAGTTCTTTAGAGATTTGTACATTTTTGTTCTTTACCTGAATCTCCCAAAGAGAAAGGATTGTTCTCTGCTCTCTGCTCTGAAGATACCCGCCCATTTCTAATACTACAGCATTTCGACACACAGGCAGATGATTTTCATGTATGAGGATACCTCCTAAGTTGGACTGAAAGTTCATTATTGGCAAGGACTAGTTGTTTTATTATTTTGGGCATCATCAACGTAAAGCATAGATTCTGATACTCAGGACTATAAGTTGGTACATATAGCATAGAGTCTGATAGTTTTATGTGGTGAGGCTAAATGAGTGAATACTATGCCTCAGGACTTTTGTTTTTGCTTGTAACTAAATAATTAATTTACTTGTGTGTGTGCACCTGCATATCTATGTGGGGTGTGTGTATGTGTGTGTCTGTGTGTGTGTGAAAGAGAGAGAGAGTGCGAGAGACTGCACAACCATATATTTTTTTTCTTAATCTGAGCTACATTTAAAACTATTTTAGTTATATGTGTTCCAAATTGGAACAAGTAAAATCATTTAAAATTAAGAGTTAAAAGTACATATAACAGGAAAGGCATTTGTTACATATATTTACCATAAAAATAAGTCTATTAGAGTGCTTTAAAAATGTAGGGAAACAGTTCATGTCCATAAAAGTTCCAAGTGAGAATTAGTCATGGAGTTAAGAGTGGAATACAATAAATAATTCCAATTTGATCCTTTTCTATTCCTATGTTGACAGTTTCCTAAAGCTTACATCTCATAAGAAATATATAAGTCATTACCAGAAGCAGCTAAAGAACAGTATTATTTATTATATTTAAGTAAATGGAATTTAGTATTCCATTTCATCTGTAATTTAAACTGAATCATATCTGATGCCAGAATGGAAGATGACTTTTCTTTTTAAATCTTCTCTGGGTCAAAGACGCCCCTGGATCATGATTTTGAAAGACAAAGCCCAAAAATTGTTAAACAGAAATCAAGCTGTTCTTGATCTCTATTTTCTCCCTCTTGTTGATTTTGCTCCCTTTTCTGTTGTGGGATCAGTCCTGAGACTCATGTCCATATAGAGAAGTTTTCTCTTTGGTACGGCAGAATATAAGAATGGCCATTGCTGGAGGCTAACGCTAATTTAGACTGACCAGAGTACTCCTCCCCAGTCCAAGCCTACATTACAAGGACTATGAATTTTTACAAGGAGTTACTGTGATGTGAAAACCTGAAAGGCTGTTTCAAAATGGCTAGTTCAAAAAGAGCCAGTTGATCTTTATGAGGCATTGAAAATACTTTGTAGGAATAAAAAAAAAAAAAGAAAGAAATATTAAGATGAAACCCAGATGAGGATGAAAAGAACAGGGAGAAGTCAGATCAAATATTTTGATAGAAAAACAAAATTACAAACCAAAGGGTGTGGGAATGACAGGGGTAGGAATCCAAACACAGAAATAGGAGACTTAAAATAAATTGATACAATCAGGGAAAAATAAACTAAATTGTTGGGCCAACTAGAAATAAAGTACTAAAATTGGAGCCATGTGTGTGACAAAGGAGCGGATGACATATGAAGCATTACAGAAATTCGGCGTACTCCTGAGGACGCTAAACTATTCATAGGATGCACTTAGAGGGATCCCACATCAGCACAGTGACGATAAAAAATGGGGCAAGAGTCTTCCATTTAAATGGAGTATTTAGTAGGTCCAGAAAGGCAGGGACCGCTTACTAAAATACAATCAGTCATTTGGTCCCGGGTCACTGCAGAGGACGATGAAAGCGAGAATGCGCAATGGTCCCTGGACAGAAAGGAAGGAAAGACTGATGGTCAATGAAACCACAATTATGTGAAATTTCAACATCTCTTCAAAATTAATTGTTGGGCCTCTGAGGCACAGGATAGTAAAGACAAGAATGATGGGCAGAGCAATTGACTATTTCCTGAACCAAGATGTCGCATATTTGAATTCTTGTCTGTCTTTACCCAATCTTAACCAATAGCCAAGATAACTTTATTTTTATTGTTTTGTATTTAAGAAAATAAAAATGGACTCATGTTCTGAGGTGAAAATATATGAGTTAGGGCGATCTACAAAGGAATAAATTAGAACCCTGTTCTGGGTCTGCAATAGAAAAAACAGAAGAGTAAATAACTGTAGTGATTAAGAGAGAGTTTTGCCCTTTATGATGAAAGGAATAAGTGATAAAGAATGTTGCACAGGTAAGTGTCAGAGCTGGACGAGTTCATTAATGTTGAATATCAATGATGTTGTAAGAACCCCAAATGTATTATGTGGTAAGACATTAGAAAGTAATTTTAAAAGGTAAGTCACCAAAACATGATCCTAAATAAGGAAAGAATATTCAAAATGTACAGCAACTGATCAGATCAAGAGAAAGTAACTTTCAGATTTGAGATTCACTTATTCCTGAGTCCTTACAATGGTAATCTTTAAGGAATCCTTACTCTCAAAAACTGAGAAAAGAAAGTTGTAGCTCTCAGAAAAAATGCCATATAAGAGCAATTACCTTTTGTGCTTGTGAGACGTATTATCAGGCTTGTGAGCTTTGCAGAATTCTGTTATTAAAAATTGTTACTCATTCTCTTTAGCCAGTGATCAAATGGCCTACCATCATTTCTCTAGGGGAAACTAGGGGAGCATGCCTTTGGTAGACAACTGGGGAATGGGGTGGAAATCGAACACCAGGTTTGTTTCAGTTGTCAGAATTTATGTTGGACTATTAAACGTAAAAAAAATTTTGAAAAATCACTCTGAAACATGCAAAATTTTATTGCATAGCTGTATAGACCAAAACATATCTTTCCACTGACCATATTATAGAATACTTGTACTATTATTACTATTCCCACCTCTCGGAAAATTGGGAAAATTCACCTTAGACAAAAATGTCGTTTGGTGGTCACTATTCAATCAATTGGTCATCTCAGGATATTTGGGGAAACTTCAGAAATCATCCCATACATTAATCACCATACGGGGGCTCAGAGTCAGTGAAAGTTAACAGGAATGGAGGGGAGGCCAAGTCCAGATAATGATGGTAATCCCTCCATCAGTGAGAGGCCACCTGTGTCAAGCTGTACTTCCTACCTACTTGCATTATCTTTCATTCTTACAATCACCTTGCAAAGAGGTTTTCCTTGTTCTTTACTTTGTAACTGACAAAAGTGAGGGTCGCCTGGGTGGCTCAGTGGGTTAAAGCCTCTGCCTTTGGCTCAGGTCACGATCCCAAGGTTCTGGGATCCAGCCGCATCTGGCTCTCTGCTCAGTGGGGAGCCTGCTTCCCCTCCCCCGCCCTCTGCCTGCCTCTCCACCTACTCGTGATCTCTGTCAAATAAATAAATAAAATCTTTAAAAAAATAATAATGAATAAAAAATAACGACAAAAGTGAGATTCAAAGTTAAAAACTTCACTCCAACAGAAAAATGCAAATCTACTTTTTTTTGGCAGAACAGTGATGCATCCCGTTGTTTGGTTGAAGTCAGGCAATGTGCTGATGTAAAATCAAAAACGCACTTTGTTTTTTAAAAGTATGCCTATTGTGGGAAAGATAACACATGTGTAAGACTTCTGCTATATAAGCATTACATTTTGGAGGGAAATATACACCTATTACCGACCAGTTTAAAAACAAAGTTGATTTACTAGTAAGGTGGAAAATAGCTTCCAAAAAGTTATGTGTGGTTAGTAAACCCCAGTTCTTGTCCTTGCTACCTGAATTCATTTTCAACTCCCCAATGGATTAACTGAATTCTTTTTTTTTTTAACTTTTAAAAAAGATTTTATTTATTATTATTTAAATTCAAGTTAGTTAACTTATACTGTATTATTAGTTTCAGGGGTATGATTCTTTTTTTTTTTTTAATTTAATTTTTTCAGTGTTCCAAGATTCATTGTTTATGCACTGTACCCATGCAATATGTGTCCTCCTTAGTACCCACCACCAGGCTCACCTTACCCCCCACCCCCGCCTCCCCTCCAAATCTCAGGGCGATAATTCAACGATTTATTAGTTGCATACTACACCAAGTGTTCCTTACTTCAACTGGAATCTTTAATGCCCACCACCCAGTTTTCTCCTGCACCCACCCCCATCCCCTCCAACAACCCCTCAGATGGTTTCACAGTTACAGTTTTGTGTTGGGAGCCATGAGGATGGTCGAGGGCACTGCCCCACTAGGTTAAGGTTTGAACTAATGCCGGCCTAACCCTGTGGAGGGCGGGATCACCCTGCAGATACGCATGGTCTCTCTCAAACAAACAGCCCCTTGCTAATCTGCTGTAAACATCTCTCAGGCTTATGGGCCAGAGGAACTCCAAGGAGATAAATTCTTCCGTACCTAAGATTATGGAGAACTTTAAATGTGTACCGCAATAGACGGTTTCCTCCTTAAGCTGATATTTGTCCAAGGTTTTCACAAATGGAGCCATTAAAATACACCTGCCTCCTGCAAAGGTAACACCTTCTCATTCCTACTTGTCTCCTACATACTTAGTTCCTCCAGATAGCTTCTCGTTTTCCATTAACCTATACCTTGTTTTCCTACAGTTCTTTACTACCTAGTTTATCCCTAAAGCTTCTCGTTTTCCATTAACCTATATCTTGTTTTCCTGCAGGCCCCAGAATAAGTTACCAAAAAGCACATATTTGTGCTACCTCCCATGGCTTTCTGAGGGACGTGATGACTCAAGAAGCACGACCCTCTCCCCCATCCCTAGTGCCGGTCTGTACCATTATGGCTTAACTAAACTAACATGTGGTGAACCAAGAGACATTACCTGATGAATTCTTGTGACCCCCTACCCCAATCAAATTGCCTATATAAGAAGCTCGATAATCAGAATAAAGATGGAGATGCCTGACTACTGACCAGAACTCGCTGTGTGACTCTCCCATTCATCTCGCTGACACTGCCTCTCCTTCAGGGATACCTGGAACTGCCGAGGCTGGACCCGCCTAGGGCCTCCTTCTCTGTTTTCATTTTATTTTATTTTTCCTTCCCTTCCACTTTGTTCATCTGTTTTGTTTCTTAAATTCCACATGTGAGTGAAATCATACGGCATTTGTCTTTCTTGGCTGACTTATTTTGCTTAGCATAATACCCTCTAGTTCCATCTACGTCATTGCAAATGGCAAGATTTCATTCTTTTTGATGGCTGAATAATAGTCCAATGACTATATATACTACATCTTCCTTATGCATTCAACTGTTGATAGTCATCTGGGCTCCTTTCATATTTTGGCTATTGTGGACATTGTTGCTATAAACTTTGGGCAGCAGGTGCCCCTTAAAATCACTATGTCTCTGTCCTTTGGATAAATAACTAGTAGTGCAATTCCTGGGTCATAGGGCATTTCTATTTTTAGCTTTTTGAGGAAACTCATACTGTTTACCAGAGTGGCTGTATCAGCTTGCATTCCCACCAACAGTGTAAGAGGGCTCCCCTTTCTCTGCATCCTCACCAACATCTGTTGTTTCCTGAGTTGATAATTTTAGCCATTCTGACCAGTGTGGCATAGTATCTCATTGCAGTTTTGATTTTCCAGTGGATTATCTGAATTCACATTTTTGCCTCTTGGTGGTGCCAGGAAAAGTTTACGCTGTCCAAGGGAGTTATCAACAAGTGTTATTGAAATAAACTCACATATGAGATCAAATTCCCAGCCTCCTTTCTTCCTCTCTCATTCTCTCTTTACTCCCTGCATCCATTCTTATGTGGAAGTTAGAATGCTTTTCCTCATTCTTAAACTAATTAGACATTTGAATTAAAAAAAAAAAAAATAAGTTCCTTTTAAGACCTTAAGACCTAAAAAATCAACAACACTAAAACAAAACAAATGAAACAAAACAGTGTATAAAACTATTTCTCCTGCGGTGCCTGAGTGGCTCAGTCCTGAGAGTCTGCCTTTGGCTCATGTCATGATCCCAGGATCCTGGGATCCAGCCCCACATGGAGCCCTGCATGGGCTCCCTACTCCCTGGGAAGCCTGCTTCTCCCTCCCCATTTCCCCTGCTTGTGTTCCCTCTCTCCCTGTGTCTTTCTCTGTCAAATAAATAAACAAAATCTTTAATACAAAAACAAAAATAAAAACACCTATTTCTCCTAGAATCCTAACAATTCCATTTTATTGCTTTAATTTATTCTAAACTTGAGTTAGTTTCCCAAACTCCCAGACTGGAAACCGTACCTGCTCTATACTCTTGCTATGCCCCAATAAAAGCACGGTTGTCTGCATCTCATCAGAAATGGTTACCCTTTGGTGGCAGGTGATGTAATCCTTGCTATACATTGCATACATCTGGGGAGGGCTTTGGCCGTCCCAGCGGTGAAGGTCTCTTAACATATCAGATCAGCATGTGAACCAGTAGTAGGCAATTGCTGGAAAAGTCTCTGTAGTTGGCAAATATTTTAATGCTGCGTGTGGTAAAATTGAAGCCAGTTGGTCTTTCATCTACCCTCAGTACCCCGAAGTTGTAATGATAGATAAGCCCTTTATTTTTCTTAAGCTAAAACACAGAATACAAGAAGATATCTGCTAAATAAGGGGCTCATTTTACATAGATGCTGAAAGGAAAAAGACATAAAGCCAAATTGGGCCATAACCACATTTTCAGTGTTGCTTAAAATGGAACAGAGCACATGGACATCGCAGCAGTGAGCAGAATGGTGCGAACTCCACACTGACTGTAAGATCTTGAACTTTTACCAAAAGCTTGAAAGATTCATTTACTTACTTTACAGCTTGCACAGCTGTTATTCAAAAGTAACTGGGCTCTTTAGGGGGGAAAAATCAAGTATTGGCCATTTAGAATATTTATATAAAGCTAAAATGAAAGTTTTCTGACTGATAGGCAGGAAGCATGGGGTATTTGTGTATATATGATATATATATATATATATCGTATATATAGATTATATTATGTAATATAACCTATTCTATGCAACTATCTACTGCAGATAAGATCTCTAAACCTTTATTGGTTACCACTTATTTCTGACAGGATGTTTAATAAACAGGGGAACAAAGGAGATGTTCCAATTTTATGTAAAGGATATATAAGTGTTATTGTTTAGAAATTGCTTCTGTATTTTTAAGCATAAAGAGAACCACTAAATAGTCATATCTCTCTGATGAAAACAGTACACTCACTGCATTTGCAGTGAAATCAGTGACCCATTTGGGAAATGTGGGTGCTTTCATGTTACCCTTTTATAGTACCCACGAGAAAAAAAAGACCATTGTACCTGGTACACACACAAAGAAAAGCTCAAAACTTCTATACAGACAATTCCTTTTCAGCCTACAAGTTGAAAACATGAGTTAATTAGCTTAACACAACAAAAATCATAAGAGAGATTACTGATTGCTGTATCAGACTTGAAAGAGTCTACCGTCTGTTTATATATGTGTGTGTGTGAGATACATATTTCTCTCTATTAGTAACTATATCTGATAGAAACCAGATAAACAGAAATTGCTAGATAATCGAGCATAAGGATCCTTCTGTTTTCGTCTCAAATACCTGTATAACAAAGATACATTATTGTCATTGGTATTACTTTCTTTGGCATGCACACAAGGACAACAAAAAGTAGAGTCTATATCAACCTGAAAGGAAAATTACAGTCTTCACATGTGCCCAGCTAATATTATCTCCCCAGAGCTGGATTTACTATAGGGCAGTTCATGGTTAAGAATGAGGGTCTTGGGAGTTCATCTGTCTTACTTCAAATTCCAGTAGAGCCCCTTACTAATGTAAATTAATTAAATAAGGAGCCCATTAGACTAGGGTGGTTCTAATGCCTACCAAGCAAACTAAAACCTAAGTCTGTAAATACCTCAAGGTTAAGAAATGGAAACCTACTTCTTTTGATGGCTACATAGTATTCCATTGTCTTGTCATTTGCAACGACATGGATGGAACTAGAGGGTATTATGCTGAGTGAAATAAGTCAGTCAGAGAAAGACAATTATCATATGATCTCTCATATGAGGAATTTGAAATGCAGAGTGGGGGGTTGGAGGATTGGGAAGGAAAAAAATGAAACAAGATGGGATTGGGAGGGAGACAAACCATAAGAGACTCTTAATCTCACAAAATAAACAAGGGTTGCGGGGGCGGGGGGAAGCGGGAGGGTGAGGATGGTTGAGTTATGGACACTGGGGAAGCTATGTGCTATGGTGAGTGCTGTGAAGTGTGTAAATCTGACTATTCACAGACCTGTACCCCTGGGCCAAATGATACTGTAAGGACCTATTTAGAAACTGTCCCTGCTCCCCTTCCCCCAGGGTATTTACTTGGAGATAAGTCCCAGAAACTAGCTTCAGGTAACAAAGCCCAGATACAAAGGTGGGTCAGGCCAGGTGGAGATATCCGATCAGTGGGGGGATGCATACTGTCTCCCTGGTTACCAAGGAGTATGGGCCCCGTCCTTTGGGTGCTAATCCCAATCAAGGTGTAATAGGCTGGTTCAAATGTCTACTAGGGTAAACTGTAACTCAGTTGGTCACCTAGCATCACTGTGGAGTTTCCCGTGTGTGTTACAATCTCATTCATTGGCCACCTGTGCCTGGTCAGGCCCGACCGCATGGCCTTTGCCCTTAAAAGCTAGTCTGTGAAACAGAGAAAGGTCACCCTCTCTTGTAAGAGGTGCGGCCCCGAATGTTCGGTTAGATTCTTGATGCTTGGCATGAAATAAAGCTTTGCTTGACCTTCACTTTGTATCAGTCTCGCTCCTTTAATCACGGACCTATTATTGGGGCATAACAATACATTATATGTTAATAAAAAAAATAAAATACATAAAATAAATACACCAATAGCACACAAAGAAAAACAAAAACAAATAACAACAACAACAACAAAGAAATGGAAACCTAAGGACAACTAGTCATAGACAACCAACTCGGCTTTTTCAATAAGGCAACTGTTAAGCGATAGCCAAAGAAATAATTTACCAAATATCTGGCATTATTGATGAGACATCTCCAGAGCATTATTTTCCAAACTTTTGTCAGAAAAATCAGCTGGAAAAAAAAAAAAAGGAGAAAAATCAGCTGGATTTTTTTTTTTAAATATAGATTTCAGTCCCTCGTCTAAAATGTCTGATCAGGTCGGTTTCAGATAAAGTACACAAATTTTTATATTATAAAAGGGCTATAGATAATTATTTTGCAAGGATAGTCTGAAAAAAACAAAAAACAAAACAAAACAAAACAAAACAACAACAAAAAAACTACAACCCCAAACAATCTGATAACAATATGTTACATAGATGACTGTTTTCTTGAAAAAACAAAACAAAACAACACAAAGGTATTATTTATTTTGGGGAATGCAGATTATTTAAATTACTATTTATGTTAAAAATGAGTTTAAGATTCTACTTAATAAAAGCTTTAGCTTTTTATCAGACCCCTTTGCCTTCATGATTGGCAGATCTGTTAGCTTGTATATTAAACACCAGAAGACCTGTTGTAGTTAGTGCAAGCAAATGGAATAACTAATTCTCTGACTTTAGCACACAACTTTCCCTCACAACCATACCTCCCTCAATTGTTACTATTCTTAGTAAAGTTTGATGCAAAGCCTGTGAAAACAAATTCTAGCTTTGTCTTAGCTTTTAAAACTTACTAAGAAAATTATTATTCTATGAAAAGAAAACAGATTTAAAAACAAAATCTATAGATAGCTTCCACAGTAGAGAATAATGGCTAAGTATCTCTTTTTTGGAAAAAAAAAAAAAAATGAGGCAAGTTCCAAAGTACTCTGTAGCTGTTGCTAATTAATTGTTGACTTATTCTCAATCTAACAGCACTTTTTTTCTATCTGTATAAAGAGTGAGAATAAATACTTGATATGTATCCCATGATTTTAAAAATTTAAATTTTAATTTAAAATATTTAATATTTATTAATATTTATTTAATATTAAATTATATTTAATATTTAACACAAATTAAATAAATATTTTCTGGAACACTGAAAAAAATTTAAAATATGTGGGGATTAGTCTTAAATATATTGCATGCCAAAATATATTGCATGACTATAGCAATTAAAACTGTGTGTGGTAGTGACCATGGCTGGGCCAGGTGCTGCTTTCTTACCCTTGGTTGCTTTATCCAGAGCAGAGGGCTTCGGTTTGGCCTATGTGGTGCATGGCACCCAGTCTTCAGATGTCTATAAAAAGGAGCTCTTTGACAATAGCAACAAATACTGCTTCTTACACAGCCTGGTCACATTAGGGATGGCCCATTGCAGAAAATCCCCCCTGGACTGGGTTAATGCCAGCTTTTGGATCCACCTTTTTCCATAGCAGCTTTTACTACTAGGCTGAGTGGAGAGACCCCAGGGCCCAGACTTTGGCCTTGTAGGAGGGAGCCCGTTTATCTTGGGCTGCCTTGATTTGGCTCTTGGTGCTTCCTCGCATTTAATTTCTGGGCACTTTTTTGAGAGTTGGAGCAGGGAGGGAGTTAAAAAAGAAAGGCAACAAAACAAAACAAAACAAAACAAAAACTGTATGGTAGAAAGACTATGAAACAGAATGGAGAATCAAAAATAATATAAATTTAGCATTGCCCACGAGTAGGGATGTGATGGGGTAGTTAGCAAATGCACAACAGCTATGCAGTCATCTCTGGTGGAAAACAAATTGCTATCCCATTTCTTAGTCCCAAATAAATTCCAGTCAGATCAAAATTTTAACTTCAAAAAATAAATTAATGAGATTCTAAGAATCAAAGATCATTCAAAGTGTAATATAAAATGCTAAAAATATAAAATAAATTATTAAAAAATTCAAATACATACAAAGTCTGCATAGCATTTTCAAAACAGACCTTAAAAAGTAAGATAGTGACACATTGGGGGATATTTGCAAATTATGTTATAATGTGTTGATTTTTTATGTCTAATTAATGAGAAAATTATCAATAAGTCAACTGAAAAATGGGCAAAAAACCAGGACATTTCTTAGTAAAGGAAGAACAGATGTCTTTCAAACACATGAACAAAATTCTTGCCTTCATTCATAAGAACTGCAAATTTTAACTATGATCAAATTGCATTTGAACCTACTGGGTTGTAAAAGATAGAAATCTGATAACATATTGTATTGCAAATGTATAGAAAAAAAATCGAACTGCACTAAATGTAAATTATTGCAACATTTAAGGAGTTCAATTTTGCTATATCCATCAAATTTAAAATGTGCACTTGTTTCAGGATTCCATTTCCCAGAATTCATCTTACAGATTTTCCCTGCCATGAGCTCAATATATACAGAGATATTCATTGCAGTATTGTTTGTAAGAGTCAAAAAGTAAACACAGTCTAAATATTCTTCAATAGGGAATAGTTAAAAAAAAATAGTCCATCTATATAATGGAATAGTTGTAACTCTTGAGAATGGCAAGTCCTCTTTTTGTATATGATTCTATAGAATCTTCTCATTACATACTAAATATGAATGTATATATACATACACATTAGGCATTCATATATATTAACATTTATATTTATAGACTAGCTATCTACAGACATAAAAAAGTAAAAAACACTTATATACTACTTCACTAGTACAATCTAGATGTTTCTGTGAAGACATTTTTTATATGTGATCAGCATTTAAGTCAGTAGACTGAGTAAAGCAGATTACCCTCCATAATGTAGATGGGCCTCATCCAATTAGTTAAAGAAGATTTAGAGAAACTTGAGGTCCTCCAAACAGGAAGAAATTCTTCCTCCTCTAAATCATTTTTTACTTGAGACTACAATGTTAATTCTTGCCAGAATTTTTTAGCCTGCTGGCCTACCCTGCAGATTTCAAAAACTTGTCAGCCCTGGCAATCAATGATCCAATTCCTTAAATAACTCCATCTCTCTCTCTCTCTCTCTCTCTATATATATATATATATATATATATATATACACATAAAATATGCCTGGAGGACAGAAAACAGATAGGGTGACATACTTAAAAAAATGTGTGTGTGTATATATATATATATACACACACACACACACACACACACATATATGTGTATCTCTATATATACTTTAATTTATTTTCAATTTTTAATAAACACTGTTATCAACTATTCAGAAATAAACTAATGAGGGGGGAGGAGTCAAGATGGCGGAGAAGTAGCAGGCTGAGACTACTTCGGGTAGCGGGAGATCAGCTAAATAGCTTATCTAAAGATTGCAAACACCTACAAATCCAACGGGAGATTGAAGAGAAGAAGAACAGCAATTCCAGAAACAGAAAATCAACCACTTTCTGCAAGGTAGGACTGGCGGAGAAGTGAATCCAAAGCGACGGGAAGATAGACTGCGGGGGGAGGGGCCGACTCCCGGCGAGCGGCAGAGCAACGGAGCAAAATCAGGACTTTTAAAAGTCTGTTCCGCTGAGGGACATCGCTCCAGAGGCTTACTGGGGTGAAGCCCAGGCCGGGTAAGCATGGCCTCAGGTCCCGCAGGGTCGCAGAAGGATGGGGGGTGTCTCAGTGTCGCAGAGCTTACCAGTATTAGAACGGGGAAGCCGGCTGAGTGACTCTCAGCTCAGGGTTGCCTTGAACCGGTCGCAGGCTCGGTCAGCTCCGAGCGCGGCCAGAGGCCAGGGTGACGGGAGTCATTTGGCGCTGTTCTCTGAGGGCGCACTGAGGAGTGGTGCCCCGGGCTCTCGGCTCCTCCGGGCCAGAGACCGGGAGGCCGCCATCTTCATTCCCGTCCTCCAGACTTTACGGAAAGCACTCAGGGAACAAAAGCTCCCGAAAGCGAACCCGAGCGGATGACTCAGCGAGGCCCCGGGTAAGGCCGGTGCAACTCCGCCTGGGGCAAAGACGCTTGAGAATCACTACAACGGGCCCCTCCCCCAGAAGATCTACGGGAAACCCAGCCAGGACCAAGTTCACCTACCAAGGAGAACGGCGGAATTCCAGAGGAGAAGAAAGCAAAGCACGGAACTCATGGCTTTCTCCCCATGATTTTTTAGCCTTGCAGTTAATTTAATTTTTTTTTCTTTTTCAATTTTTTTTTCTTTTTCTCTTCTTCTGCTAAATTTTTTTTAACTTTTACCGTTTTCTTTTTTTAACGTTTTTTAAATAGTTTATCTAATATATATATTTTTTTCCTCTTTTTATATTTTTTCTTTATCGGCTTTCTTTTTTTTAATAGTTTTTTTTTTTCTTTCTTTCAGAACCCCTTTTTATCCCCTTTCTCCCCCCTCACAATTCAGGATCTCTTCTGATTTGGCTAAAGCATATTTTCCTGGGGTTGTTGCCACCCTTTTAGTATTTTACTTGCTCCTTCATAAACTCTTATCTGGACAAAATGACAAGGCGGAAAAATTCACAACAAAAAAAAAGAACAAGAGGCAATACCAAAGGCTAGGGACCTAATCAATACAGACATTGGTAATATGTCAGATCTAGAGTTCAGAATGACGATTCTCAAGGTTCTAGCCGGGCTTGAAAAAGGCATGGAAGATATTAAAGCAACCCTCTCGGGAGATATAAAAGCCCTTTCTGGAGAAATAAAAGAACTAAAATGTAACCAAGTTGAAATCAAAAAAGCTATTAATGAGGTGCAATCAAAAATGGAGGCTCTCACTGCTAGGATAAATGAGGCAGAAGAAAGAATTAGCGATATAGAAGACCAAATGACAGAGAATAAAGAAGCTGAGCAAAAGAGGGACAAACAGCTACTGGACCACGAGGGGAGAATTCGAGATATAAGTGACACCATAAGACGAAACAACATTAGAATAATTGGGATTCCAGAAGAAGAGGAAACAGAGAGGGGAGCAGAAGGTATGTTGGAGAGAATTATTGGAGAGAATTTCCCCAATATGGCAAAGGGAACAAGCATCAAAATCCAGGAGGTTCAGAGAACCCCCCTCAAAATCAATAAGAATAGGTCTACACCCCGTCACCTAATAGTAAAATTGACAAGTCTTAGTGACAAAGAAAAGATCCTGAAAGCAGCCCGGGAAAAGAAGTCTGTAACGTACAATGGTAAAAATATTAGATTGGCAGCAGACTTATCCACAGAGACCTGGCAGGCCAGAAAGAGCTGGCATGATATATTCAGAGTACTAAATGAGAAAAACATGCAGCCAAGAATACTATATCCAGCTAGGCTATCATTGAAAATAGAAGGAGAGATTAAAAGCTTCCAGGACAAACAAAAACTGAAAGAATTTGCAAATACCAAACCAGCTCTACAGGAAATATTGAAAGGGGTCCTCTAAGCAAAGAGAGACCCTCAAAGTAGTAGATCAGAAAGAAACAGAGACAATATACAATAACAGTCACCTTACAGGCAATACAATGGCACTAAATTCATATCTCTCAATACTTACCCTGAATGTTAATGGGCTAAATGCCCCAATCAAAAGACACAGGGTATCAGAATGGATAAAAAAACAAAAACCATCTATATGTTGCCTACAAGAAACTCATCTTACACCCGAAGACACCTCCAGGTTTAAAGTGAGGGGGTGGAAAAGAATTTACCATGCTAATGGACATCAGAAGAAAGCAGGAGTGGCAATCCTTATATCAGATCAATTAGATTTTAAGCCAAAGAATATAATAAGAGATGAGGAGGGACACTATATCATACTCAAAGGAACTGTCCAACAAGAAGATCTAACAATTTTAAATATCTATGCCCCTAACGTGGGAGCAGCCAACTATATAAACCAATTAATAACAAAATCAAAGAAACACATCAACAAGAATACAATAATAGTAGGGGATTTTAACACTCCCCTCACTGAAATGGACAGATCATCCAAGCAAAAGATCAACAAGGAAATCAAGGCCTTAAATGACACACTGGACCAGATGGACATCACAGATATATTCAGAACATTTCATCCCAAAGCAACAGAATACACATTCTTCTCTAGTGCACATGGAACATTCTCCAGAATAGATCACATTCTTGGTCCTAAATCAAGTCTCAACCGGTATCAAAAGATTGGGATCATTCCCTGCATATTTTCAGACCACAATGCTCTGAAGCTAGAACTCAATCACAAGAGGAAATTTGGAAAGAACCCAAATCCATGGAGACTAAACAGCATCCTTCTAAAGAATGAATGGGTCAACCAGGAAATCAAAGAAGAATTGAAAAAATTTATGGAAACAAATGATAATGAAAACACAACAGTTCAGAATCTGTGGGACACAACAAAGGCAGTCCTGAGAGGAAAATATATAGCGGTACAAGCCTTTCTCAAGAAACAAGAAAGGTCTCAGGTACACAACCTAACCCTACACCTAAAGGAGCTGGAGAAAGAACAAGAAAGAAACCCTAAACCCAGCAGGAGAAGAGAAATCATAAAGATCAGAGCAGAAATCAATGAAATAGAAACCAAAAAAACAATAGAACAAATCAACGAAACTAGGAGCTGGTTCTTTGAAAGAATTAATAAGATTGATAAACCCCTGGCCAGACTTATCAAAAAGAAAAGAGAGAGGACCCAAATAAATAAAATCATGAATGAAAGAGGAGAGATCACAACGAACACCAAAGAAATACAGACAATTATAAGAACATACTATGAGCAACTCTATGCCAACAAATTTGACAATCTGGAAGAAATGGATGCATTCCTAGAGACATATAAACTACCACAACTGAACCAGGAAGAAATAGAAAGCCTGAACAGACCCATAACCAGTAAGGAGATTGAAACAGTCATCAAAAATCTCCAAACAAACAAAAGCCCAGGGCCAGACGGCTTCCCGGGGGAATTCTACCAAACATTTAAAGAAGAACTAATTCCTATTCTCCTGAAACTGTTCCAAAAAATAGCAATAGAAGGAAAACTTCCAAACTCATTTTATGAGGCCAGCATCACCTTGATCCCAAAACCAGACAAGGATCCCAACAAAAAAGAGAACTACAGACCAATATCCTTGATGAACACAGATGCAAAAATTCTTGCCAAAATACTAGCCAATAGGATTCAACAGTACATTAAAAGGATTATTCACCACGACCAAGTGGGATTTATTCCAGGGCTGCAAGGCTGGTTCAACATCCGCAAATCAATCAATGTGATACAACACATTAATAAAAGAAAGAACAAGAACCATATGATACTCTCCATAGATGCTGAAAAAGCATTTGACAAAGTACAGCATCCCTTCCTGATCAAAACTCTTCAAAGTGTAGGGATAGATGGCACATACCTCAATATTATCAAAGCCATCTATGAAAAACCCACCGCAAATATCATTCTCGATGGAGAAAAACTGAAAGCTTTTCCGCTAAGGTCAGGAACACGGCAGGGATGTCCGTTATCACCACTGCTATTCAACATAGTACTAGAAGTCCTAGCCTCAGCAATCACACAACAAAAGGAAATGAAAGGCATCCAAATCGGCAAAGAAGAAGTCAAACTATCACTCTTCGCAGATGATATGATACTCTATGTGGAAAACCCAAAAGACTCCACTCCAAAACTGCTAGAACTTGTACAGGAATTCAGTAAAGTGTCAGGATATAAAATCAATGCACAGAAATCAGTTGCATTTCTCTACACCAACAACAAGACAGAAGAAAGAGAAATTAAGGAGTCCATCCCATTTACAATTGCACCCAAAACTATAAGATACCTAGGAATAAACCTAACCAAAGAGACTAAGAATCTATACTCAGAAAACTATAAAGTACTCATGAAAGAAATTGAGGAAGACACAAAGAAATGGAAAAATGTTCCATGCTCCTGGATTGGAAGAATAAATATTGTGAAAATGTCTATGCTACCTAAAGCAATCTACACATTTAATGCAATTCCTATCAAAGTACCATCCATTTTTTTCAAGGAAATGGAACAAAGAATCCTAAAATTTATATGGAACCAGAAAAGACCTCGAATAGCCAAAGGAATATTGAAAAGAAAGCCAAAGTTGGTGGCATCACAATTCCGGACTTCAAGCTCTATTACAAAGCTGTCATCATCAAGACAGCATGGTACTGGCACAAAAACAGACACATAGATCAATGGAACAGAATAGAGAGCCCAGAAATGGACCCTCAACTCTATGGTCAACTCATCTTCGACAAAGCAGGAAAGAAAGTCCAATGGAACAAAGACAGCCTCTTCAATAAATGGTGCTGGGAAAATTGGACAGCCACATGCAGAAAAATGAAATTGGATCATTTCCTTACACCACACACGAAAATAGACTCAAAATGGATGAAGGATCTCAATGTGAGAAAGGAATCCATCAAAATTCTCGAGGAGAACACAGGCAGCAACCTCTTCGACCTCAGCCGCAGCAACATCTTCCTAGGAACATCACCAAAGGCAAGGGAAGCAAGGGCAAAAATGAACTATTGGGATTTTATCAAGATCAAAAGCTTTTGCACAGCAAAGGAAACAGTTAACAAAACCAAAAGACAACTGACAGAATGGGAGAAGATATTTGCAAACGACATATCAGATAAAGGGCTAGTGTCCAAAATCTATAAAGAACTTAGCAAACTCAACACCCAAAGAACAAATAATCCAATCAAGAAATGGGCAGAGGACATGAACAGACATTTCTGCAAAGAAGACATCCAGATGGCCAACAGACACATGAAAAAGTGCTCCATATCACTCGGCATCAGGGAAATACAAATCAAAACCACCATGAGATATCACCTCACACCAGTCAGAATGGCTAAAATTAACAAGTCAGGAAATGACAGATGCTGGCGAGGATGCGGAGAAAGGGGAACCCTCCTACACTGTTGGTGGGAATGCAAGCTGGTGCAACCACTCTGGAAAACAGCATGGAGGTTCCTCAAAATGTTGAAAATAGAACTACCCTATGACCCTGCAATTGCACTGCTGGGTATTTACACTAAGGATACAAACATAGTGATCCGAAGGGGCACGTGCACCCGAATGTTTATAGCAGCAATGTCTACAATAGCCAAACTATGGAAAGAACCTAGATGTCCATCTACAGACGAATGGATAAAGAAGATGTGGTATATATACACAATGGAATACTATGCAGCCATCAAAAGAAATGAAATCTTGCCATTTGCGACGACGTGGATGGAACTAGAGGGTATCATGCTTAGCGAAATAAGTCAATCGGAGAAAGACAACTATCATATGATCTCCCTGATATGAGGGAGAGGAGATGCAACATGAGGGGTTGAGGGGGTAGGAGAAGAGTAAATGAAACAAGATGGGATTGGGAGGGAGACAAACCATAAGTGACTCTTAATCTCACAAAACAAACTGAGGGATGATGGGGGGAGGGGGTTGGGAGAGGGGGTGGCGTTATGGATATCGGGGAGGGTATGTGCTATGGTGAGTGTTGGAAGTGTGTAAACCTGGCGATTCGCAGACCTGTACCCCAGGGGATAAAAATATATGTTTATAAAGCTGTAAAAAAAAAAAAAAAAAAAAAAAAGAAAGAAAGGATGAATACCTAAGTTTTGTAGCAACATGGACGGGACTGGAAGAGATTATGCTGAGTGAAATAAGTCAAGCAGAGAGAGTCAATTATCATATGGTTTCACTTATTTGTGAAGCATAACAAATAGCATGGAGGACAAGGGGAGATGGAGAGGAGAAGGGAGTTGAGGGAAATTGGAAGGGGAGGTGAACCATGAGAGACTATGGACTCTGAAAAACGATCTGAGAATTTTGAAGGGGTGGGGGGTGGGAGGTTGGGGGCACCAGGTGGTGGGTATTGTAGAGGGCACGGATTGCATGGAGCACTGGGTGTGGTGCAAAAATAATGAATACTGTTATGCTGAAAAAAATAAAAATATTAAAAAAAAAAAAAGAAATAAACTAATGAGAGAAAAAAAGGAAAAGAAAATTTTAGTCTGCTTATGTGATTAGATCACTGATATTTAAAATTACCCTTATAAATTATCTAATTTGATTCCCACAATAATATTTCTAGGTCTGTAGAGTTAATAGTTAATATTATTTATATTTGACCTAATTAAAAGATGGAGGCAGAAGCCCAAAGTCTCATAGAAAGAAAGTAGTAGAATCAAGAGGTGTCTGACTCTCAGTGAAGTGCTAGTTACATGACAACAGGCTCCCTAATGAGCCTTGGGACAGTTAATAAAAGTAAAGAATATCTGCTTTTATTTTAGAGGGAGGTCTAGGTGAACCAAGACTGTGGCAGAGAATGGAGAACATGAAATCACAGGCTTTTAATAAGAAATCGAGTGACTATTAACCTATCCCTAAAAGGATAAGGCCACTAGAGTAATCAGCTAAATTTTTAAGATACCTCATCCACAAGTCACGGTAGCTGTATAATCCTTGTTCATCAGGAGACTTTACTTTGTCCAGGAATTTTGACATACAAAGGAAAGGAAAAGATTGCAAGAGCAAGGTGGGGTCCACTGGAATGATCATTCAGACATTCAGATCAGATCCTCAGACATTCCTCCTCCAAAATAAGGCATTTACAACATCATCATAGTAGGCCCCAGTTTGTGGCCTTAAAAATATGTACACTGATTTAAAGATTAGAGGGGACTCATGGGAGTTTCAAGGAGCTGACCCAAGAAATGGGACAGATTTTAAATTGTTCTAACATACTTGTGTAACGGTATATTTAGCCAGAGTGATTTCATCTCTGTTGAACAGCTATTCTGTTGTTTATGCAGTAAAACTTGAACTGACCCTGTCTCCACTGCCCCTCCCCCCCACCCGCCCCGGGGACTTCCTTAAAAACAAGTCCTGGAAACCAGTCCCAGGTAACAAAGCCCAAATACAAGGGTGGGTCAGGCCAGGAGGAGACATCCAATTAGCAGGGAGCGAATACTCTCTCCCTAGCTACCAAGGAGTGTGGGCCTCACCTTTCAAGCGCCTTTTGGGTGCCAATTCTGACCAAGGTGATAGGCTAGTTCAAATAGCTACTACGGGGTGAATTGTAATTCAATTGGCCACCCGTGTGTGACCTAGCAAGACTGAGTAGCTTTCTCTGTGTGTTGCAATCTCATTGGTTACCTGTGTGTGGCCAGGCCCAACCACATGGCCTTTGCTCTATAAAAGTTAGTCTGTAAGGCAGGGAGGGGTAACCCTCCCTGTAAGAGGCGGCCCCAACCTGCCGGTTTGATTCTTGATGCTTGGCGTGAAATAAAGCTTTGCTTGACCTTCGCTTTGTATCTGTCTTACTCCTTTGATCACGGACCTAACACGTGAGGATATTGAAGTCATTGAAAGGAGGAATAAGGGAATTAAGCATGATCATAACTTAGAAATAATACTGACCATAGTTGTTTCTTTTTTCCAAAGTATATGTGACAATTTAAATCAAAGTTTCCAAAGACTGATGGAGGAAGAATAAGGACCAGTTGAAAATTTTAAACTATCAATTTTCCTATTCAATGAAAATGTGGGTGGCCTTGGATAGAGAATGGTTATTATGAAGTTTAGGAAATTTAAGCTTCAGGGACTTGTAACAGTGTTTACATATATTTCTGGTTTTGAAAAATTTGCAAAAGTAGTATTTCTTAAATTATTTTTTCTTATGAAAGGACAGGTAAAAATAATTTCATTAAGTTCCATAAAACTACATTTATCTCTCAAGATGGAGACCATGATCCATAGTGTTTTAAGGCTCCTTATGAATCTCAAACCCTCAAAGGGAGGCCCCAGGCCAAGGATGGCACAATGATGAACTAATCAGCATAATAAGACCTTAGAAGTGTGTTTTCCAGGATGCCTCCAGGTAGCAAATTAAGAGGTGCAAAGTATTTAGAGGGAGAGGGAAGAAAGTTAAGTGGTAATGTAGAGTCATTCAAATACCCCAAATCCCAGAGTGAAGTCAGGGAGACCCAAAGATGCTTTGAGTAGAGAGTTATTGCAGTGAGAAGTAACAGAAAGACGGTTGATTTCTGGTTTTACACTGACAGAGAGAAGACAGCTAATTGGGTGTAGGATAAAAGAAAGAGCAAATCTTCACTGATAGTCAGAAATTCTTGCCAGGCAAGAGCTAAAGAACATTTCCCTACAGAATTGTGTGATATGGACAGGGCGCTTAAAAAGCAAAATAAAACAGGAGCTTCGGTTGAACTGTGGGTCACGTGGCTACAGAGTCAGTGAAAGCAACATGGCGCTGTGCCAGCAACTGCTGACGCTTTATCCAGCTAAGCAAACCTTGAGCTCCAAAGTGCAGTGTGTCAGGATGAATCCCCTCCCAGGCAGCGTTGGGTAGATGCATGATGCCTCCACACTGCGGGATGGAGAAGAATGGAGGAGAAAGGGTGGCTTCATCTTGATGAGGGAGCAGAAGGCTCGCTGAGGACAGGCAGAAGCTAACCACCCCACAAACCACTCCACCCATGGGATATGTGTGACATTCCTCAGGCACCTCTGGCTGCCCTAAAGGAAAAACAGTTTGCTTACAGAGATTACAGTCCTGCAAGACAACAGTCTCCCTCGGTTTACAGATGTTTTAGCGATCTGCAAGAACAAAGCATTTCTATCCCTGGACTAGCTTCCAGAAGGGAATGCAGATACAACTAAATGTCCTTATAATCTGCAGCCCATTAACAGACACTTGAAGTGGGCAAAGTGTAAGGTTCCTCCAGACAGCTCCCAGCTATCTTATTGCTAATGCCTTACTACAAGGAAAAACAACCTTAACTTGGCAATGGCCAGGCCTCCTGTATCTCTGAGTCTTCCTTAACATACAAAAACCCTTTTGAAACTTCCCTTTTCCACACCTCTCCCAACTCCTAAGTATATAGTCAGTCACACCTCATAAACCCAGGGCAGCAACTCTTTCTGCCCAGGGGTCCTGTCCTTGTACTTTAATAAACCACTGTTTTGCATCAAAGATGTCTCAAGAATTCTTTCTTGGTCGTAGGCTCTGGCCCTCACCTCACCAAACATCACCTTTATTCTAAAACCCATCAGTCAGGCCGGCTTCCGTGAGCTCAGACAGGCAGCAACATTGAAGACATTCTGGAAGCTGAGATGTAGGTACATGCTGTCATAGTTTAAGAGATCACTTTGGAAGACTTGAGGTGAAATTGCAGAAGAAAGTGAATAGGAACAGGAGACAGGAACAGGTGGATGCTTAGTGGGAAATGCACTACCTCAGTCTTGAGAAGGTGGAAGGGAAATGTCAGTATGTACCAGGTATCTCTCATGTGTCAGACACGATGTCAATGCTTTGTGAATGTTCATGCATTTTCCAATTTTCCTCAGATTGCCATGAGATGGAAATTAATGTGCCTGTTTTAAAGATAAGAAGGTGGCAGGTAAGGACAGTTGGGGATGATTTAGGTGACTATCTTACCATCATTAAGTGGCAAAGACTGTGGAAGACAGAATCAACTACCACAGAGTCCATGACCTTTTTTCTCTGTCCCACTGACCTTAATGTGCTATATAACAGGAGCCAATCTTTGACAAAAGGCAACAGAATCAGTCTCCCTGGGAAATGGGTTGGATTGGCTTGGTTACACAGACCAGATAGATGCCAAGACAACTTGGAACTTCCTTTTCATGTTGCACACCACTTGCCAATCTTCCTGGAACCCCTCTCTTCATCTGTCAGGAATAGAAGAAGGTTTTGTGGAAAAAATGAAAAACTCAGCTTAGAGACCTATATTCCAGAAGCAAAGGTCTTGAGGTATTTGGGGAAAAATGTGGTTGGTTGGGCCTCCAGGAATAAGAATGGAAAAAGAAATACGGATTTTTTCCACTATTATTTTCTTCTCTGTATCTTTGATTGATATGACTACTTTCTATTTAATTGAAGCCCATTCAAGTTAAAATATAGAATTAACCACATCTAACAACTACTTAGTTTGAAGCATTTATTTGAACATCCAGTATGTACAAGGCATTGAAGATTTAAAGGAACAAGATGCAATCCTTACCTGTGAGAAAGGTATAATATATCATCACAGCTTGTTGTCAACAATTGCATTTCAATAGAAAGCTGGAGGCAGGAATAAGTATGATTAAAAGCAGTAATTCTTAAGGTTGATAAGAGATATATTAAGTAAAATATTATTTATATTCTTTTCAAACTAAGTGCTTTAAAAAAATTCAAACTCATCCATCTTGGGAAATTTTTATCTTCCTAATAAGAGGGAAATTTATGAACCTGAGCTATTGCAGAGACAAGAGATGTGTCTACTAATGATGAGGACCCATGTAATAAGTTTGTTTTATCCTGGAAATCCAAGGGGACTATTTTTTCCCACTGTATTCTAAACTATTTTTATAGAAGGATTACAATTGGTGTTAATTATTTAAGCTTTTTCCTGCCCACTATATCATGTACTGTGTTAGGCGTATTGCTGAATAGTGATAAAAAGTGATACAAAAGCAAACACTGTGGTTGAAACACCTTTCTCCCTGGTCCTTGATTGTCAAGTATTTGCCTACAGGGATCTACTGTAAGAATTTGATACGGCTTGATGGCCTTCTTCCAACCTGCCTGCTGAGTGTGGGCTCTGGGTGCCAAGATCCACTCTCCCTCCTAAAAGCAGCCCTCAGAAAAGGCAGGATGAACTGTAAAAAATAAACACTCTGGTTTCTTCTTCAGAAGGGGAACTATGCTCACTGCTCTGTCTACAGAGAGAATGAGGTAGGTATGTTTTATCAGCTTCCATTCTCATGTACCTTGCTTTTCTGCTCTCTTATCCGTGTTTCTGGTGAGGAGCACCTCAAACTCAAATTCTTGTCTGAGAGCTTCCTTCTGGCAGAGTTCAACCCAAAATAAATACATAGTCACCATTCCTATCCAGTGGAGGTTACAGTACAGTGAAGTTGGAGGCAATTACAAAGGTTGTGGGGAGGAATAGAAAGTATAGAGGTTGGTTCTAAGGCCACCTCCAGGTACAGTTCTTGGTGATGTAGACTAAGGTGATAGCTATAGAGGTCAAGAAATGGATGGATCTGAAAAATCTTAACAGTTTAAAATCAAGAGGAATTGATCACAAATTAGAACAGAACAGTGTTGTTTTCTGCAGGATAATATGGATTTGAATGGAAAGTGTCTAATTTTAGATTCATTAATGGTATTGTGTGGAGTATAATTATATTTCTTGTCAAAAAGGACATAGATCCTTAGACTCATTCATTTCATTGATTGCTTAGAATATTTATTTGTTCAAGTGTGGCACCCCAACACATACATAAAATCAGTTTGAGCACAGAGATACTTGCACTTTATTCTTCCTAAATTTAATTAACTGACTCAATAGTGTATGAACACCTAACACCATGTCTATCACACAGTAGGGCTGTTTTTAGTTTTTTATTTTTTTTAGACTTTATTTTTTGAAATAATGTAAGACTCACAAGAATTTGAGCACAAGGTTCTCCTGTACCTTTCACTCAGATTGCTCCAAATATAAAATTGGCTTCTGAGAACTAAGACTTGAACATAGAGAAAGCTATTAACTACACTGTACACCTTACATGGATATCAACAGATTTTAAATGGAGTCATACAGTTTTAGTAAATGTCTGGTGAAGACGTAATATAAAGGCTTCAATTCTGTTGTTTTCCTTTTGGTTTTCTGTAATAGTAAGAATGACTTCTTAAAGAATAAGACAGACATGAACCACAGATACTGCTCAGACGTCCTCTATGGGAGAATATGTGATGGCAGTGAGGGCGGAGGAGGGAGGTACTGGGGAAGGGGAGAGCATGTAATGAGATATGCCAATGGGACATTTGCTTACTTTATAATTAAGAAAAACTTTTTTCTTTAAATATTTGCAGGAGGGCCTCTAATTTCAAATTACAGTGATATACTGTCCCTGCTCTTTTGGAATTTACAATCTGGTCTAGACAATGCATATAAGGCAGTCAAGATGGCTTAGTCTATGATCAACAAGTCAGACAGACCCACTCAGACATTTCTTAATAGTATGATTTAGAAAAAAAAAAAAAAAACGTATGTCAAGTTTTTATAACATGGAAAATAACTGACTTTCTAACCACAGAACTTGATCTTGACTAATGTGTAAGGAAGTACATTTCTGAGTGATGTTGTTTATTTATATAATTCCTTTGAGGTTATACAGCTTTATTATGACATTAATTTGGTGGATTTACACATAGAGAGACATGACATTAGTTCATATAAAGTCACAGCTTTTATCTCAAAAGAACTCTTGCTGAATGTTTGAATGGAAATACAGGAATTCCCTTGAGTCTAGACCTTGAAGTCTACATTCTTTGTTTCCAGCCCTAAATTAAACTCTTTCCTTTTTATATGGCTTGTTTCTTTATTTCTTTCTAGTATTTTTGGATAATTAGATTCCTATGAAGGAGCATTGAAACCAGAGGCTCTTTAAATTGTAATAAGTAAAAACAAAACCACTGGTATAGCTCAGATTTTCTCAGAAAAAAGAGTTCATGTAATTTCCCTGAAATTTGGGAAGATTGGGGCTCCTGGGTGACTCAGTGGGTTAAGCCTCTGCCTTCGGCTTAGGTCATGATCTCAGGGTCCTGGGATTGAGCCACATCAGGCTCTCTGCTCAGCAGGAAGCCTGCTTCCCCCTCTCTCTGACTACATGATCACTGTCTGTCAAATAAATAAATAAGATCTTCAAAAAAAGGAATACTACTAAAAAAAAAAAAATTTGGGAAGATGACTCCCCATTTGTCTCATTTTTATAAAAATATTTTTACATAGCCTTTTGTTTGTCATTAAAGTAATGACTGATTTTTATACTCTAAAGTACATGATATTTCTTTCTTTTATAATTACTTATTTTATTCCACAGTGTTTTTGACATCTGCATACTTAAGTTTCTTTTGTCTCTGTGTAAGACTTGCCCAAACCAAAATTTCACAAAAGAAGCATAAAGTTTGATTAATTAGAAAGACATTGGCACTTTGTCATTCATTAGCCAGGGTGCTTTCTCAAGTGCTATGGGAATCCAGTTTATTTATCCAGCATGTATATATGTGATGGAACACTTGTCCCTGCTTGTCTAAGATGCTGGGGACACACGCACAATATACCTCGCCAGTTCTTAGCATACATCCCTGCCCTTGGTTTAACCAGGTCATTTTAGCCGCTCACAGGCATATCCAGAAAAACAAAGAGTCAGCCAAACAAATCACATTGATATCCATTCAAACTAAGTTCACCAACAGCAGCAGCTCCTCAGCTCATGGAGGTGATTGTCCTCACAAGATTATCAATTTTGTGCAGTTTCCAGCATGAAACACAATATAATCATCTGTTTCAATAAACTTCACATAATAATAAACAAGGAAGATAGAACTGACTTGATGATTTAAAACAAGTCATGCTACCTACTGCTCAAACAAATGCCAGTCAAGGAAGAAAGGAAGAATGGAATGGGTGAAAGCAAAACAAAGCAAAAAAAAAAAAAAGAGAGAGTCCTGAATTTTCAGGTAGAGACCAAGGGGCCGACCTTAAGGCCCACTTCTTCTTCTTCTTCTTTTTTTTTTTAAAGTAAAACTTGAGGTAAGCTTGATTAAGATAAATATAGTGTTCCCAAAACCTCAAAGCATTTCCAGAGATGCTCTAAGAAATGACTTGGATATGTCATTAATTCTGACATTTAAGTGCATTTCAATTTATTTCACACTTTCTAGACTTGAAGGATTTATAATTTAAGTCTCTTATCTGAGGGAAGAATGCATAATTTGTTTCAATTGTCTGTTGTTTCAATTAGCCTCTGGTGATCGTTTCATATTTAAAGGGTTCATTTTGGGAAGATTTGTTTCTGCCTCCTGAATAAAAGGGGGAGAAAGCAGAAGTCACAGAGATTCCCTACAGCTACCTCATCTTCCTGGGGACTGCATTGAACAGATCTGTCTTTTGTGGGTTGGATTACTTGATGGAAACATATTTTTATTCACTATCTTATTACAGAATTATTCAGTGTGGGACTGAAGGAGAAGCCTGCCTCACCTCACCCCTCCCCATGACCGCCTTTGCTTTTTATGCGTGCTAATTGTAAGGGAGCTAATGAGCTTTGGAACTATAATCATGAAGAAAAGAAAATCCTCGTTGTGTCCTTGTTGATTCCAAGAATATTCCATTATTATTATTATTATTTTTAGTACCATTGCCATAGAATTGTCTATTCAGAGTCCAATTAATTGACTTTTTTTCTTTTAGTCATAAGACATTGGAACATTGTCATACTTGTAAACCAACAGCAGCATTCTGTTAGAACTAATGCATGGTGGAAAGGGGGCAAGGCCTTTGTCTTCTGATTCTTCTCATACTGTTAGGGAACTAAATAAACAACGAAAACATAGACAGAAGAGTAGTGCTTCAGCAACAGTTGTGACCAGCAAAAGAACCTGGGTTTGGGAATGGAATTTGAATCAGCCACTTATTCTTAAGGGGACGTTGAGAAATATAGTTAAAACTCTCTTATTTCGGTTTCATTATTTGAAAAAATAGTGGGGATAATGTTTTCTTTTGGGAGGGGGCTTTACAGTGAGAATCATGTGACCTAATACATGGAATGTGCAGAGTACACATCGTCTTTGCTACAGAGGAGGCCACTGAGTGTTAGTGTTCATTTTCTTCTTCATATTCAGTGTCTCCCTTGTGGTCTTAAATATCTCCTGCACTGAACTACTTCTGTAGGATTGGCTTTTTATTTACTTATCCTAAAGGACAATTTTCTAAGTAAAATTGTTCAGATTCATACAAATAATGTGTTACAGTCTGATTGCAGAAATACTTGCAATGCTTCATTTCTCCATGGGAAGCACATTCTGTTTAACGTGACTTTGTAGCTCTTTCTATTAAAAGATGGTTCTTTTTCCCCACCCTTGACCCTGAACAGGCCTCATGACTGAATCTGGTCAGGGGCGTTTCGTTGTATACCATTTCTAAGCCTAGGTCTCAGGAAATCTATGTGCTTTTGGTTTCCCTCTTGTATTCCTGCCATGTTATGACGACAAGACAAAACTAGCCTCCTGGAAGATGGAAGGTGGGTGGCCTCATTGCCAGTCATGTTAGGATGGCAGCCAGTCAATCATCAGAGCTGTGAATGAGCCCCGGCAGAAGCCAGAACAGCCCAGCCAAGCCCAGCCAAAGTTAGTGAAGATGCTAAAAGGGACTCATAGCTGACCAGTTTCATGATGGAGTTTATATATGATAAAAAGAAATGCTCAACAAAATCATAGATGCCTGAGCTGAATAAATATTATTACTTTAAGCCATTAAGTTTTGTGTTAGTTCATTACACAGCAATTTATAACCCATGCATGAAGATGGTTTCTGGCTGTCTTCGATGACTTCTTACCAATTTAGTTAGAGGAGTTGGGAAGGTAACCATAATTACTGTCCAAAGTAACTACAGAGAACATAAAAATGCTTTTAATTAAAATTCATCAATAAGAAATTCATTTTGGATAACAAGTTCTTCTGCAGTTAAGAGGAGACTTGAGAAAACCCATAGGCACTGTGGTCAGATAGGCAAAGGTTTCATGTCAATAGCATAGATTGTCTTACTGCATTCATTCATTTATAAAATACCTATGTTTAGGGGTCTATGATTGCTTTCACAGATACAAAATAGCACTGTCTCCTGAAATAAGAAGTTCAGATTCTAAACAATGTGACATGTGACAACACACAGTACAATGAAGTCAGTGCTAAAACAAAATAAGCAGAACGAGTGGCCCCTTGAAGAAAACAACAGCTATGAAGTGGTAAGTCATTAAATAGCATATTGTAAGGCGTTCCAAAAATGTTAAGCTAAGATATAGATGAGAAAGCGTGGAAGACAAAATTTACCTTTAAATTAGGGAGATGATTTCATCCAGGTTATTGCAATAAAATGGACTTTCATTAGTGAGGACCATCTCGAAGGAAAGGAATGAGACTTGGAGTATTATAGAGGCAAGTTAACCAAGGAGTCATCACCGAGTCTTCTGGGAGTCATGAGAAAAGGTGGAGGTGGGTCTTATCATAAGATTTATAGGAATCATTGAAGAAGAGTATAGTTGTGTACTAGTAACCAAAATATGTACTAGCAGAACAGTCCTTTGTCATTAGCTATAAAAAATGTTGGGACAATTTCTAGATCTATCCTGCTTTGCAGGATCACATGGCTCAGATAAGGGTCAATGTTGTCAAGGGCTAACATGAACTTTGAAGTAAGGATACACCAATGTTTATGTTATTAATTCATATTGTGTATAGCTGGCATACCTATAAATCATGTCTTGTGCAATTTTGAATTTTTCTTACTTTCGGTTTAATGGTCTCCTATTATTTTCTGAAAAAATACAAATTTATGATCCAAAAGTAAATGGCACCAGCTCCTCTGTTCATTCTATAATACAATGGAATGATATCCATATGGACTGTGTTGATAACAGCCATTGTGGGTCATGGACAAAGTGGAGACAAGGTTACCTTGTTTCTGGTTTATTCCTTCAAGAGTAATTTCAAAATCACTTCCACATCACCCTTTGTCTCCATTCACTCCCATTTTATTCCTTTATTCTTCTCTCTTGCCTTCCCATTTCCTTCCTCTTCTTTACTCCTCCCCCTTTCTCAATTTATTTTTTCCTCTTGAATTATACCATGATTGAACTTGGATCAACCAACAGCAGCTTTAAGATATTACACATAACATACACAAAAACATACAAACAGTTGGACTTTGCTTAACTGCTATCATGTTGTTTCATTTTTTTTTTTTTTTAAGATTTTATTTATTTATTTGACAGAGAGAGATCACAAGTAGGCAGAGAGGCAGGCAGAGAGAGAGAGGGAAGCAGACTCCCTGCTGAGCAGAGAGCCCGATGCGGGGCTCGATCCCAGGACCCTGAGATCATGACCTGAGCCGAAGGCAGCGGCTTAACCCACTGAGCCACCCAGGCGCCCCATGTTGTTTCATCTTAATTGAGAATTTCCTACAATGAAATGAAAAGATTGTAAGAATGGAAACTGGCTTATGTTTAGTTTTCAGTGCCAGGAGAGATCAAAGTAGAGCTGGCTGACCTGCTGGCAGAAACTCTGTCAGAGGGATAGAGTGACTACTTTAAAATGAGTGATATTTATATAATTATATATATATATATATATATATATACACACACACACACATAATATAAAATATATGCAATTTGCAGAAAATTATATATATATATATATATATACACACACAGTATTGACACACACAGGCATATGCTACTACACTTGTCTATTTGCACACATATTTTTCCTTAGTTCACATCTCTGACTCTGTCCTTATGTCTCCTGCTTTTGCTCACATTTTTTTTCATAAATTTTATTTTTTAGAGTAGTTTTGAGGTTATGGCAAAATTGAGCAGAATGTGCAGAAATTTACCTTATATTCTCTGCATCTGAACACACAATTTTCCCCATTATCCACATCCTTTACCAGAGTGGTAAATTTGTTATAATTGATGAATCTACACTGATACATCGTTATCACCCAAATTCCAGCTTGCCTAAGGGTTCATTCTTGGTGTTGTACACCAAGGTACATTGTATTACCCAAATGCAAAACACTGAAACACCAAACCCAAGAACTCTCATTCATTGCTGGTGGGAATGCAAAATGGTAGTACAGATACTTTGGAAGACAGTCTGCCAATTTCTTAAACATATTCTTACTTTATGATGCAACAATTGTGCTCCTTGGTATTTACCCAGGGGTCAAAACTTATGTCCATAGAAAAACCTGCACACAGATGTGTATAACAGACTTATCTATAATTGCCAAAATTTGGAGGCAATAAGATGTTCTTCAGTGGGTGAATGGATAAGTTGTGGTACATCCAAACATTGGAGTATTATTTAGGGCTGAAAAAAAAAAAAAGCTATCAAGCTATGAAAAAATATGGAGAAACTGCAAATGCATATTACAAAGTGAGAGAAGTCAATCTCAAAAGGCTACATACTGGATGATTCCAACTATGTGGCATTCTGGGAAGCAAAATTATGGAGACAAGAAAGAGATTGAAGGTTGCCATGGTTTGCTGTGAGTAGAAGGAGGCATGACATGAATAGGTGAACATAGAGATGTTTTATGGCAACAAAATTTTTTATGAAAATACTCTGCATATAAAAATGATGACTATATGTCAATATTCATTTGTCCAAACTCAGAGAATATACAATAGACAGAGTGCGCCCTACGGTTAACTTCAGATTATGATGTGTTAATGTGAGTTCATCAGTTTTAACAAATGTCCCCTTGGGGAAGGATGGATGTTATTCCCGGAGGAGGAGGCTATGATGTGTGGGCACAGAGAGGAACTGGAATATCTCTTTGCCATCGCTGTACCAACCCTGTACATCCATTTTGCTGTAAACCTAAAGCTGATGTAAAAAATAAAGTTTTCTAAAATTGTAGTTGTTGTTTTTATGACCATCTGATGTAGTCTAAATCGTAGTAATTTTTAACAAGGATCAAAACCCTGCTAAGCTCACTTCTTATTAGTCCTTATACGTAATTTAAAAGGAATTATTTTATCATCCATTTTCATAAAATTAGAAACTGAGGACTTGAGGCTTCAGTGCCTTTCCTTGGAACATGAAAGTCAATGTCATGGTAGTATGTACAGATATGGGTTTTCTGACTACCACATTCCCACTAAGGAAGAAGCTATAAGTCTTCCATGGGAAGGTAAATCTCTGTGGGAGAAAGCCTGGGTTGCTTCATTTGTAAGGTGAGGTTAATGTAAAGACATACTTTGCACAATTTTGAGGATCAACTCTAATGTATGTTTCACATGTTAATTTAATTTCTTCTTGAAAATATGGATACAGCTGCCTTGTCTCATTTCCTTAGAAAATATTACAAATCTTTAGTTTGTGAGGTTCAGATTTCCTTCTGTTTTCCACTCAAATCCATTCTCGCATATAGTAAAAAGAGGTTATTCTGAAAGATAAGTCTGACCCTTTATATCACTAATTAACAAACTTCGGAGCCTCACCCTGCCTAGAGTGATGGCTTCCAAATCAGCTGCACTTCAGATGGATCTGGGCGTTTCAAAAATATAGATTTCCTAACCCTCACCTCAATTATTTGAATTAGAGTCTTCAGGTATCACTTTGGATTTCTACACTCTTATTGTTCTTTCTAGTCTGGCTGCTTCTCTGCATTCAAGACAAATTAAATGTATTATTCTGTATTAAATAACAGTACATTGTTTTTGATTGTTTTAACCCTCTTTCCATAGATTGTCTCTTTTCAGATAAGGCAGTTTCAGATGTATCTACTAAAGCTTAATGAGTGCTTTTATGCATGTGCAAAAGAGACTTCCTTCCCCCCCTCTTACCCTCATTCTTTCAAATTTTACAACCTCATGAAGCAGCTTTCTTCATCTTGAAAACAACTTCCAGAATTTGAGATTAAACTCAAATGTTTAAAGACAACAACACATACAGAGTAAATACACCATAGAGCCAGTACATTAAATCACTCAATGTTTTAACAATAAAGAAAACAAAACTCAAGCAAGTTGAGTTGCTGGAGGTCACATTGGAAACTGAGAATGGCCTTAGACCTTTCCAGATTCTGGCTCCGGACGGGGTCGGACGGGGTTTCAGACCGCCTCCCAGCTGATCCTCACCTGGGATCCAATTTTGACAATGGGCTGAGGGGGCGGCAAGAACAAACACAAACAAATCAAAAACATCATAATAAAGAAGGCATTGCTATTTTGTTTCCTTGTTGAAATTTTTCTAGGATACGAGCACATTGTCTAAGTATTCTTTAGCAGTTGCTTAATATCTCTGTGCCTTAATTTTTCTCATGGATCAGAAGGAGAATGGTAGTCCTGATCTCATAGGGCTATTATTACAGAGATAAGAAGTTTTATTATGTATTAAACACTTACAACAGTGCCTGGATATAGCAAATGTGATGCAAGTATTAGCTGTCATTATTGTCATAATATTTCTTGCATTTCTGTTTTTTCTGAATGTTATTTTATTTATTTATTTATTTATTTATTTATTTATTTATTTATTTAACAGAGAGAGGTCACAAGTAGGGAGAGAGAGGGGGAAGCAGGTTCTCCACTGAGCAGAGAGCCTGATGCAGCGCTTGATCCCAAGACCCTGAGATCATGACCTGAGCCGAAGGCAGAGGCTTAACCCATTGAGCCATCCAGGCACCCCTGTTACTCCTTTTAATCAGAGAAGCAGACTCCCTGGATACTTCCTCTCCTGGTGTTTGTGTGTCCCAGCTTGTGCTGGCTCTTGCCCTCTTCTTTATATCCATTTTTCCTTCCTGACTACCTGCCTTGCAGCCTTCAAGCTCCAGCATGCAGATAACAGGCTTGAAGAGATGGCTTAACCAGCTCTCACAATTGCCCAAGTCTGGATCTCTGTAGCAAATCCCTTCATATAAATTCATAATTCAGTCTCCCAAAATTTCACCTAAAGATATAATCAGAAAATAACAAATGTTTGCATGAAAGGATATTTATCATAACATCATCTAAAACAAATGTACAAAACAAGTGGACTCACACAAATTTACCTAGTAATAGGGTAATTGTTAATTATAAGAATGAAGTTACCTTTACTTAGTCATTTAGCTAAAAAAAGCAAAATATTAATTTATTTATTCTCATATAATGCCAAAAAGGAAATCTAGACAATATGCTAAAATTTTATGTTGGAAAGATGATTAAGTATTATTTTCCAAATGTTAAGTAATTGAAGTGGAAAAATATGGGCTTACAGATAATTTTAATTATCTAGCAATAATATACTATATATTATATCATAAAATTTCTAAAATAAGCATTAACAGCTTTCATTGTAAACATAAATAAAAAAATCAAATATAATTAAATAAATCAAAATGACAACAATAGAATGGAAAGCAAAAGATTAATATTTTATTATATAATGCTCACATTTGAAATGATAAAAAACAATATTAGGACCGAATTAGAGGAATGAGGAAGTGATATGAACTGCTACTTCCAAAAAAAAAAAAAAAAAAGTCGATATGATGATTAAGTAATCAGTTAAAACATCACATTGAAAATGACATAAATAATTTAAAAAATTCATTTCCTATTGAGTCTGGCATAAGTCTGGTGCTCAAAAATCATTACTGTTATTGTTTTTAGTAGGCCACAGAATTAGAATAAACTAGCAAAAGAGAAAAAAAAGAACCAAGGCAATGCTGGTGAGTATGTCGTGCGAACACAACTTTCTCATGTACTCTAGGAGTATAAACTTCTAAAATATTTATATACTTTGATCTAGTGAGCTGGTTCTGGCACAGGATTTTGTGAGCATAATGAAACTATGGGTAATTACCAAAAATGCTGATAAATGTATATGTACATAAACTCATCATAATCTTATTCATAATAGCCAGAAAATAGATAAAACATAAAAAGCTAACCACGATTAAATTAGTCACATAAATTATGGATTATACATAAAATGAACTGTCATGGAACCACAGATAAGTATGTTTATAAAATAGTTTAATTACATAGAAATACTTATTCAATAATATTGTATTTATAATAAAATGAGATAAAATGATCCCAACTACAGAAATACTAAAAAAAAAAAAAAAAGGTGATCTCTAAGAATGGTCATTTAAGACTTGTTCTTGACATTTCATTACAGTTTAAAATATGCAAAAATTGTTTTCCAGGGACGCCTGGGTGGCTCAGTTGGTTGGACGACTGCCTTCGGCTCAGGTCATGATCCTGGAGTCTCGGGATCGAGTCCCGCATCGGGCTCCCAGCTCCACGGGGAGTCTGCTTCTCTCTCTGACCTTCTCCTAGCTCATGCTCTCTCTCACTGTCTCTCTCTCTCAAATAAATAAATAAAAAAATCTTAAAAAAAATTGTTTTCCATATTAATTGGGGAATGAGAGGGTAGGGCATTTGAGGAAGTTGAAAGACCATCTGCAAGGTTAGGAAGCCTTATGTGCAAGACCTGAAAATTTAATAAAGCATGAAGCATCCACTCCACGCAGGGGCTAATAGGGTAGATAGGATCCTCATTATAAAAGACTAAGTGAGTTATGTTAAGGAATTTGGATTTTATCTTCCGTGTTGGAGCAAAAGAAAAAAATCTTCCCAGAGAAAATGATGACCTAAGATCTGCATTATATAGTAACATTTAGAAAAGTAAAAATAACATCAACCAACACTTATTGGAGGCTCACTCTGTTCCAGACCCTGTACTGACTGCTTTATGTGTATCATTTCATTCACACCTTGCAACTTCTGCTTTGACACAGACATATTATTTGAAAATGTGGGTATTTTAAATAGATGCTAAAGGCAACATTGTCCTTTCAAGCAAGTCTACATTCCAGAGGCATAATATATAGCACACAAAGGAGCTAGGAGGAACAAAAAAAGAAAAAAAGGAGCAGTTTGTAATCTGAACAAATAAGAATCACTAAACCATCAAAAGCAAATAGAGTAGAGACTATTGGGAAGGGTTTTTGGAGACTGGGGACAAGAAGAACCCTTTAACCATGAGATCTGCAAATGTCAGGCAGGAAGAAAATTTCTTTTATAGGGAGGGATAAACAAGGCTAGGAAGAATTTGGTGTGGAGGAGAGGGATGTCAGGGAATGTTTTTCACTGAGGTCAGCCAACTGTCCCTAGAGGTTCTTAATGAGGGGCTGCATGCTGGCTCAGGGAAGTGTTAGTCCTGCTGAATGTTCTATCCCTGCACACGTGCATAGTGTGGGATTCAAATACAGGGATAGTCTATGACACCTGAGATGTAGTGTAGTCTCCTGCCCAAATCTTCACCTCCTCTCTGTTCTCAACACCAAAACCTTTGTTGACATTTCCAATAACTCTCTCCTGAACTTTTGCAAAACCCTGTTATCTAATCTCTATGTTGTCTGCCTGTTCCATACCTGGTCCTTGATTTTTTAAAAAAAGAAACCTGATTGTTTCATTTCTATGCTCTACAACTACTATGGATACTCTAATGCTTAGGACTGAGACTACTTCTCCTTCTCATCTGATGCTTGTCATTTTTTCTTAAAAAAAATGGAATATGCCAACCAAAAAGGTCTCCTTCTTATTTAATCCTACTGTTAATTTTTAAAAAGGCTTAGGCCTCGAGTCTTCTCTATGTCTTTATTCACTGAGTATTCACATGTCATCACTTTTGTGAAGCTGACAGGACATAGATGTATCCTTCTACTAAAGCTTGTCATACCTTCTTGTGGGTTCCCATTACTATGTAGTACTCATCCTACATTAATTACTGAATAGCTATTCGATAAATGAATGAATGTGTTCTTTCTAGCTTTCTCTTTCAGTCTTTCTACAAAGTTTTGCCTCTGGGTGTATATCTATGTCTTTCATCCTCTCTTTCATACTTAAATTTCTACTTAGTGTTTTCATAATGCTCTTTCCAGTTATCAACCTTGTGTCATTGTTTCATGGAGGTCTACTGGGGAAAGCATGGAGGTGATTGGATGGGTTCGTTGGTGTTGCTATAGTTCTTACACTCTTTTGGGCAGCACTACTTAGACTATGTACACTCTTGTATGGATTCAAAATTATTCAAAAACATGGGCATCAAGGCATGAAGAACTAGTAAGGTAGACAGATGGCTTCAGTCAAGTAAACTAAAATATTTCTTCTGCAGTAAAATTATAAAATAAATCAACAATAGAAAGTTTAAGAGGTTTTATTATATTAAGGGGCATAAAAGATGAAATCGGCATTGCATTTCTTCTTATCCCATTGGACAAAATAACCTCTCAAGTATTTCACTGTACCTGAACTAGCTAGTTTAAACTTGAGAGCCTCTCCTTTAAAATATATTTATATTTTTAAAGAGATATGGAACTAATGACTTACTAAATAGGTTTTTAAATTGAAAATAACACAGAAGGAGGAGTTTCATCATGAAGCATTACCTTGTGAAAAACTACTTCTAAGAGGTAGGCTTATATGCAAATGGGGATTGATAGCCTTGTCTGTACTTAGATTTGATTTGACAATTTTACAAGTGACTTTTTGCAGCTTTCTGTTTCAGTTGTCATAGTCTGACAACCAAGGGTTTAAAAATTCACAGCCCTCCATAATATAAATTGTTTAAAAAGATTTGAAGGTCTTGGAATAAAGCTCTTACCATTCAAAAAAGTTTTGGAAAGAGTGAAATAAATAAATGAAGGTTCATTTCTAGGAAACAGAGTACATGTGGTTGGAGCTCTGGCTTATAAACCAAGGGCTCTGGGAAGCTAATTATGGGATTTCACACATATACTAAATATTCCTATTCTTGAAAGTCTTCATTTCCAAAAGGAAAGATTTGGGTAAAGTTGTTCCTGATGATTTTTTTTTTTTTTAAATGTCTAGCCCACTGTGGCTTTGATATTTAAGGTGTTTTTTCAAAACGGAGCAGTTTCTCAATACAGCGTATTTGGATTACTTATTTCATGAAATCGAAGAGCATCTTAGAGCTAGAAGGCATCCTCTCACTTTGAGTTTGAAGAAACGGAAGTCCACAGTGTTTACCATGACCCTCAGGTGAGGACTCAGTCATTGGCAGGCAGTATTAAAACCAGAGTTCCCTGCTCTTGACATTAATGCTCTGTTCCCTTCCACAAGATGTATTCCCTTTATTCTGACAAACAAACTAAAATGGGAGTGTTAATTTTTTCCAATGTCTTTGTTTTGTTTTGTTCTGTTTTAACAATTCCTGTTCCCATGTGCAAATGATTCTACCTTAACACTCCCATAAAGGCATATGAGTTACACTTTGTGTACATGTATTTGCAAATATGGTTATTTGCTTTTTCTCATATGTGTAAATAATAGTCTATATTTGAGAGAAAAAAATGCATCATGAAGTCATTAGCTTTTGAAGTAGATGTGAGATATAATAACTGAGTTTCAGTGATAGCAAGAAAAGGAAAAAAATAATAACATTAATAACTAAATGAACATATCCCTTTACTTGGGCACAATACATACAGACACATCATTAGTCAAGTTCTTACTGTATTTCTTGTGGATGAAATCAGCAAAGGAAATTTTGGTATCAGGGTTATTTGAAGCTTTATTCCTTGCTTTTTTTTTTCTTTCTTTCTTTTTTTTTTTTTTTTTTTTACCTTGTCTGACAGTTTTTGGATTGTTGCTAATGTTTTTTGAACATATGCAGAACTGCTACATTCTATTTAAGATTAAGAAGGATGTGGTCATTCAGGGGTGAACATGTGTTCCTGGGATCTGTTCTTTGGAGCATGGTATGTAATTACTATTAGCATTACTATAAAAGATTAGTGATTAGGTAAAGATACCACATTTAAAGAAACATGTTCTTTATTTTATGAGTCTTAGAAAAGGCAAAATACTAAGGTTCCTGTGAAATCTGTTATGACAGTGTAGCTGATCCTATCTATTGCTGCTTGCTCAGAATTATTCCATTCGAAGCAGTCAACTTGAGCAGAATTTATTCATTAGTGTACTGAACAACTCAACAAACATTTATTGGGTTCCTTCAGCTCCTTCATGCTAGGAATAGAGTAGTAAAGAAAATAGACAGTTTCCCACTCCCATGGATTTACACTTTAGTAGGGGAAAAAGTACATCAAATAAATAACTTTTTAAAAAAAATCTAGTAAGTTAGGTGGTTGTATTCATCAGCATTCTCCATGAAATTCTGGAGAATTTCATACTACTGTGGAGACTTTATAAATTCAAATTTGGGTCCAGCCAGCCAGCGGGAGATCCAGAGAGGAATTGAGTCTGGGTCTAAAGACTGTGTTCTGACAGATTTCCCTCTTGCTCAGAGGAGGTCAATCTTTGGTTTATACAGCTCTTCAGCTGATTAAACAGGGCCCACCCACACAAAAGTAGGTAATCTGCTTTACTCAAGGTCCACTGATTTAATGTTAATTTCTCTGTTAAAAAACACCTTTACAGAAACATCTTGTGTAACATTTGATCAAATATCTGGACACCATGGCCCAGCCAAGTTGATACATAAAATTAACTATTATAGTAAAATTAAGTGGTAGGAAGAAAAATAAGGGAGGATAGAAAGGTAAAGTGTAGTGGCAGGTGCTATTTTAACTAGGATTTTTAGGGGCAGCCTCTTTAATAAATAGTCCTTGAACAGAGACAGGCAAGAACACTTTTTGCTATCTAAGTGAATGATAGGTAGAGGAAAGAGTGCATGCAAAGACCCTGTGGTGGGAATATGTTTAGTGTAATGAAGTCCAAGTGAGGGACCAGCCTGGATAATCAGGACAAGCTCAAGCTGGTGGGGTTGGAGGGGAGAAAGGGAGAAAATCAGAGAAAAGCTTTCAGGAAGGCAAATTTTTTGACCCTGTTGGCCACTTTAAGACTTTTGAATTTTAGGTTCTGAATGGGAAGTAACATGATCTGACCTCTATGAACTATAATCCAATATTGGCAATATTGCTTTTTAAATTTTACCTATGATCACACTAGCCCGGGTTTGTTTCACCTTATGTGCCCTTTAATCAATCTGGTGCCCTTAATACAGCTCTTAGCATGCTTATCTATTTTTTTTTCCAAATTAAACCATAAAATCCTTTAGAGTATCCTAGTTTAATGCCTCCAATTGCCCTTTGTCTATAGAAATTATAGCATTTTTCTATATAAATAAAGCTGGAAAGGGAAACTAGCATATTTTAGCTTTCTTATTAATGAAGCAGTATAAGTGTATTTGTAAATCTTTTCAAAACATACAAAGGCAAATAAAATATTTTCTGAATTTTTTTGTTATTTTAGTCACCATATAATACTTCCTTAGCTTTTTTTTTAAAGATTTTATTTATTTATTTGATAGACAGAGATCACAAGTAGGCAGAGAGGCAGACAGAGAGAGAGAAGGGGAAGCAGGCTCCCTGCTGAGCAGAGAGTCCGATGCGGGGCTCGATCCCAGGACCCTGGGATCATGACCTGAGCCGAAGGCAGAGGCTTAGCCCACTGAGCCACCCAGGTGCCCCACTTCCTTAGCTTTTGATGTAGTTCCATGATTCATTGCTTGTATGTAGCACCCAGTCCTCCATGCAACACGTATCCCCCTTAATACCCATCACTGGGCTGACCCATCTCCCCCCAAAACCCTCAGTTTGTTTCTTGGAGTCCATAGTCTCTCATGGACCACCCTATAACCCAGCAATTGCACTACTCCCCTTCTGAGTAGTTCACTTTTCCTTTCCCTCTTCTCCTAATGTCCTCCAAGCTATGCTTTATATTCCATGTATAACTGAAACCATATGATAATTATCTTTCTCTGCTTTATTTATTTCACTTAGCATAATCTCCTCCAGAACCATCTATGTCCATGCAAATGGTGGGTATTCATACTTTCTGATGGCTGAGTAATATTCCATTGTGTGTGTGGACCACATCTTCTCTTTCTATTCATCTGTTGAAGGGCATTTCAGCTCCTTCCACAGTTTGGCTATTGTGGACATTGCTGCTATGAATATTGGGGTGCATGTGGTCCTTCTTTTCACTGCATCTGTATCTTTGGGGTAAATAACCAGTAGTGCAGTTGCTGGGTTGTATGGTAGCTTTATTTTTAACTTTTTGAGGAAACTTCATACTGTTTTCTGACAACTCACAGAAAACAAGAATTGTCCGATATGGTAGGCTCCAGGCACATGTAGTTACTGAGAACGTGAAATGTGGCTGGTTTCAGTTAAGATAACTAAAAGGCCTACCAGACTCTAAGAAATAAATAAATAAACAAAAATAAAATAAAATAAAATACTCACTGGATTCCAAATACCTGGTATGAAATAAAATATAATGTAAATATTTTTCTTTTTTAAAGACTTTATTTGTTCATGAAAGACAGAGACAGAGAGACAGAGAGTGAAGCCCTGATGTGGGGCTCGATCCCAGGATCCTAGGAGCATAAACTGAGCCAAAGGCAGATACTTAACTGATTATGCCACCTAGGAACTCCTAATGTAAATATTTTCTTGATGATTGTTTTATATTAATTCTCCATTGAAAGGATAGTATTTTGAATATGTTTTCTTAAATAACATTTATTATAATCAAATTTAAAAGTATTTCTTTTTACTTTTTTAAATGCAGCTATTAGAAAATGTAAAATGACCCATGTGGTTTGTGTTTCTGGCTTATGTTTTCTTTCTACCAGGCAACATCCGTCTAGAGTGCTGCAAACTGAGCTCTATATATCAGAGATATGCAGACTTCTTGGCTGTGATATTTTGCTAGTGTGACTTGGGCCCTTCCAGACCCTGCTCCTTGTTTTCACTTGAAAAGCCATGGTATTCTCACTCAAGGTAGGGATCAAGATATCTTGTCCTCTGCTGCCCCTCAGACACAGCAAGACTTTGGGCCCACCTTGGAGCATTATATAATTGTTCCCAGGGCATGAATTAAAGAAAAATTTAAAAAAAATCCAGCTAATAAAATAAATTAAAAAATAAAATAAATAAAAATATTTTAAAATCCAGCTAATCAGCAATATGAAATGAGAGAAGAAAATGGATCATAATGCCTTTAAAGGGATCAAGTAATCTTTTAGAAATTTAGAAAAATTTAGACTTAGAAAAATTAGAAAATCAGAAACTTTAGAAAAATTTAGAAAAATGTTTCCCAGTGTTTCCAATTGCATGAAGATAGGAACTGCACTTATAACTCCTCTCTTCATGTTTTTTCTTTTCTTTACCTGTACCTCTCAGTTCGGCCAAGACTGCAAGAGCCAGCCAACCCAAGGAACACAAGGATGCCAAAACCTGGCAGAGCTGCCACCAACTGGGGGCTGGGGGCCACTGAGGAAGACACTGTGAGACACTGGGGGACCTCAGTGCCTTTCATCCAATGAGGGACAACTGAGGATATTGTCTTCCAACCTCAAATTACCATAAATCCATTCATCAGGAGTTTCTCAAATTCTCAAGCTCACAGGCAAAAAATCCTAAACCCTGGAACTTGTCAGGACTCTTCTAGATCCTCATCTCCAAGACACTGCAGTTTGTTTGTTTCAATTTGACCTACCCTCTACTGAACCTCTTTTTTCTCTTTTTTTGTCCCCTGATTCTTACATTCTATACAAGAACACTTATATAATACAAGTAAAAAGCACCCTAACATTTTCAAACTTTTTATCCAATATTTGCACCATTTTCTTGCATGGAGACTTCCCTTAAAGTATCACTTCTACATCAGAGAGAGAGAATGGCTGTTTTGTCTCCCAAATCCTGCCAACTACAGAGGGTATCCATAAACACCAGCATTTCCAGACTCTTTTGTCACATACAGGTTAAAACTTGGCCACCAAATCTTACATGGGGTATTGCAAATGCCTCTGAACTGCTAACTTGAGGAAGGTATTCAAATGAATGGAAACTCCAGTTGATTTCAAACAAATGCCTCGAATGTATTTGCCACACCCTAAGTCAAAGTGACCTTTCCAAAATGCAAATACAATCATGTTATTCTGACATATTAAATCTTATTTCAATAACTTCTATTTTTGTGTGTAAAAAGCACATAAATAAATAATTCTTTATTAAAGCTCTCATGTCCTACCATGATTTGACCCCTAAGTCTTATGTACTATCCACTCTTTCATTTAAATGTCAAAGTAATACCCAGCCAAGAATGATAACTTTTTCCTATAAAAAAAAGCCTGCCTACCCCTATTCATCTTCCACATCTCAGCTTAGACAACTCTTGGGAGAGTCTCTAATGACATTTAATAGGTATATGTGACCTCAAGTTTCTCACATAAGACCTGTGGTAATAGATATTGTTTATCTTCACATCTGATTTTCCTAGTAAGTGGTATAATTGTTGGGGGCAGAAACCATGACCATATTGTTGAATCTTGCATTTCCGGGGGCTAGCATAGACACAGAATAATCATGAAATATGTATTGATTGGATGAATGAAAGACAGCTTTGAAATAGTTTATTTTGGAGTTAATAATACCAGACAAAACATATTTTGAGTTCTAAATAGTGATTTTTGTATAGTTTCAATTCTCTATTAAACTATGATTAAACTATGTTGTGAAAGAATATATAAAATATTTAAGATTACAGTTTTAGAATTGAACAAACTCGAGTTTAATTCCCACCTCTGCAACTATTTAGCTGTTTGACCTTGAACAAAGTACTTTTCTGAGTACTCTCCACCTTGGTATAGAAGTCTGTACTATGACTATGTAGGGTATGTAGGGTAGTTGAAAGAAGTAAATACATTGATGTTCAAAAGTATCTGGTTTATTGTTTATCTAGCACAAAATCAATGCTCAGCAACACTAGCTGTTGATAAACTTAAGCTAAATCCCTCCAAAATCATGTCTTTCAAGTTGATTAGTTTCCCACATTAAAATATTTAAAGACTGTTTTTTTGGTATTCAAGCAAATTTCTGAAACACAAGCGATTCATTGACAATAGACATAGGAGCTCAGTGCAGAATCTCATGTGGATAGTATGTCCATGAGGCACTGACGTGTTCTCTGTTCTTTGCTCTGTACGTGGCTCATTAGTTATGACACAGGCAAAAATTGTTGCCAGTATAGCTAATAATAATAATAATAATAATAATAGCTATGTTCTGCATCAGATAGTATTTTGACTGCAAGTAAAACAAAATACCACCAACAATAGCTTAAATACATGCTGGCATTCACGGCATTCCTATGTCTCTTGGCCTCTCTGGAGAGGATCACAGAATAGCTTTCTCAGGTCAGTCTCTTCTTAAGATCAAGGCGGGAAAAGAAAGGAAGGTCAGTTTTCCAGACACTCCAGAAAATCCTTCCAAAACTTTATGGTCTGCAAAAGTGTTCTGTTTTCCAACTCTATTAGAAGGCAGCAACAGAGTAATGGTGTCAGCCTGTATTGTTTGCTACAACAAATACCTAAGTTTTAGGTTTTGTGCTGAACAACTGGCATATATTTTCAAGTGGGGTGAAAACTGTCCCTCCCATCCCCTTACACTCATACACATTAGGGTCTAAAATGAAATGACATACCGAATGCTTATTTCATTTTGCATTTCCATCATGACTCTTCCATCTTTTTTTTTTTTAATTTATTTGACAGACAGAGATCATAAGCAGGCAGAGAGGCAGGCAGAGAGAGAGGGAGGAAGCAGACGCCCTGCCAAGCAAAGAGCCCAATGCGGGGCTCGATCCCAGGACCTTGAGATCATGACCTGAGCCGAAGGCAGCGGCTTTAACCCACTGATGACTCTTCCATCTTGACTTAATATTCATTAAGGGCCTCTCTCAGCTTCTGGCTTAGGCTACAGGGAGGGTAAGCTTTGGCTTACATTCCAAATGGGGATGGAGGCCATGCCCGTATATGGAAGGCAGATATAACAGGGATAAAAGAAAGGTTAAGTGCCTGTTTGAGAGAACAGTGGTAGGTGCAAATTGATGTAAATTATTTTGAAGAAGAGTTTGGAAAGAGGCTTAGGTTCTTGAGGTACAAGTGCTGTATGAAGTTAGGAAAAGTTTTAAGGGCATCTAGAGTGCCAAGATATGTAGTAGGGATCTTGTTTTTGAAATGAGAGAAAACTATTAGTGGTTTTCTGAGGAGGGGTAAAGAAACAAAGGAATATCATTAAAAATAATAAATAGAAATGTTAATCTAGGACTTTTTTTTTTTTTTTTTTTAGAAAAATGGAAAAGAAGAAGAGGCAGGGAATGGGCTAGGAAGGCTAGAATGGATTCTTACCAGATAGTTACATTTTAATTGGGTGGGACCATCTCTGAATTAAGGACAACCAATGCTTTAGTATATCTCCAGAACTTCTTTAAAAAAAAAAAAAAAAACAAACTTTCTTTTTCAGATATAACAAAATGGTAATATTCCAAATCAAACACATGTACCTACGTTAATTCAAAAGGAATATTCTTCTGAAGGAAGCGATCACCCAGCTCAGTACAACATGCGGCACAGACAGAGCTGGGGAAATTCCTCAACAAGAGCTTGTAACTTCAAATACATTTGGAGACCTTGAATTGTTCAAGTCCTTCTGCATTTACAATGAGTCATACTGGATTAGCAGAAAGGTTAGTTGTTTAGAATGAAAGATAGTTTGCCTGTGAATCATATAGAAATGGCTAAGTCTTTATGCTGGGGAAGGTTGCAAAGCTATTCATGTATTTTTGCTATTCCAAGTCATCAGCTCAGAATAAAGCTCTGCACTGGTAAACATTATCATCTGATTGATGAGCTCATTTTCCCTCCCAGGTACATGTAGCACAATGAGTCAGGTAATAAAGAGGTCAGCAACTGGAGGTTTGCACTTAACTACAGTTTATTATATTTTAGAAATGATTCAATATGGTTGTGCAATTGGCAGTATAAATCATCCCTTTCAGATTTATTCACTCTATCACAGGCACAAGAAACTGACATTCTCTTTTGAATGACAGGGATCTTGAGAATCCCTCCCTAAAAACTTTGGTCCTTCTTAAATGTAACTTTCATCATTTATATAATAGAAAACATTTTGCATGAGAGAAGTCGATGCTCAGAGTTATGTGAATAAATCTCCATTCTGGAAATTATAGTCTCTCCATCATCCTCATAAGGAAATATGATTGGGGCTACTACAATTTGGAATGTTACTAGAATGTTTTAGAGTTATGTGTTGCCATTGTTGAGATGTGATGTAACTCCAGTGGTTTATGCTGGAAAGTTAACTGAAGTTAGAAAATTGTTCAGGCCACTGAGAGTTTGGGGTTTGAGAATGATGGGACTAGAAGGAATCCTTAATGAATTAAGGTCATGCCATGTATTTGATTTAATACTAAAGTGAATTTTAAGGGGTGCCTGGGTGGCTCAGTGGGTTAAGTGTCTGCCTTTGGGAAAGGTCATGATCCTGGGGTCTTGGGATTGATTCCAGTGTCACGCTCCCTGCTCCGCAGGGAGCCTGCTTCTCCCTTTCCCTCAATCCCTCCTCCACACACCCCAGCTTGCTCATTCTCTCTCTCTCAAATAATAAATAAATAAATAAAATACTAAAATAAATAAAATCTCAAAAAAGAAGTGAACTTTAATACAAAAGCAACACTCACAAAAATGAATAATTATAAGATATAACTATATAATTATAAGATATAATCATAAGATATAAGTTAGAATTAACAGATAAATTAACATCAGTAATTACAATAAGATGATCTTATTGGCAACACAACATCATTTCCCAGTTTTACTTTATTGTGTATCAGTACTTCATTGAAGACTTGCTCAAATTTATTGAAGACCTCCTATGTCAAAAATACAGAGTCCAAGACTTGGCTGAATACAAAAAAAGAGAACTGAATCTGACATGGTCCTTCCTTTAAGGAGTTTATACTTTATGAAGAGAAAAAACAGTCCTAACAACATACAAAATGCCAGTGTCATCAAGGAAATGACAGGTAAAATTCTACAGAGGGCCCAAGGAGGGAAGATGACTTCTAGATGGGCTTGACATAGCATGGCAGAGGCATCGGAGAAAGTATCAGAGGTTGCATCCTTGAAAATTTAAAGAAAAGCTGTGGTTTAGACCTGTACAAAATGATCCTGAAAGATGCCACGGGTGGCAACGGCAGGGAGCAGCTCTTTATTTAGTGGTTTAATTGAAGGCAGCGACAGGTAAAATTGTCAGCGTGATAGGCTGGGACCAAATGAAGGGAGTTTTGAGTGCCAAACTTTATTGGATTAGGGGGAGCTACTGAATGTTTTGAATAGGAATAATGAATGAAATGTACTCTCAGAAGATGAATGGCATGGTGAGTTGTAGTTAGTGGAATGAAAGGTAAAAAAGGAGATTCTGGTCATATTTTAGGAATCATGAAATAAAAGGAGGAACTGAGGGAGTAGAAGAGATGGCAGTTAGATGTGTTAATAGTACAGAATTGAATTACTCGAATGACTGGTGTGGTATGGGGGAGGAAGTGGAAGATCTGGGAATACATCTTCCGGCCCTTGGAATGGGATGCACTGTAGGTCTTCTCAGGATGGCTAAGGAGGACAGCACTTACTCTTGGACCCATAAAATGACATTATGCTCCAGAGATGTGGAAATACCCTCCTGTCTTTTTTATAGAAGGGTATAAATGTTAAGCACTGTTCACTAAGCTGTGAAAATAATCAGTAACATTTGATGCCTTAATTAAAGATTGGGCTGGGATTTGTGTTCCTAGAAAACTTAGTATAGAGACACAAGAATAAAATTACCTTAATTAAGACTTATCTAGGATGGAGATGGACTAGCTCTCAGATTTTTAAAGTATCCCAAGACATTTTTTTAAATAATTAAATTTAACTTTTGACCTTTAAAAACGTCCTCCAATTTATGCTGTCTTTAATCCACCAGGTATTTCTTGCCTAGATGAACCTGGGGTAGGAAGAAATGCACTGAATTCATAGTTGCAGATTCCAAGATCATGGAAATTATAAGACAAGGCAAAGAGCTAAAGCAGCTTGAAGTCAAGTTGCCCTTCTCTCATTTCACGATGAATGCATAGTTCTCAGTCACACTTAAAAGAAATCATTTCTCATTCAAAATTCATTACATCTTAATTGCAGATTTATTAACAAACTGGCGGCTTTATATTGATTTCTGCAGGATGTTTTGGAAAGTTGGAATAGGCACAGAGCACCTTGTAGGACTGACAGAACTTCACATTAAGTGCCAAGGGTGTTGTTACATGCAAACACTTGAAAAAGAGTAGAGCATAACAGCACTCAGGAGTGGCAGGGATGAAAAATGCACTATCAGAAAATAGAAGAAAAAAGAAAGTGCATAGTCGGAACCTATATTTTTAATGTTAGTAAAGTATGATGGGCTTTGATTTAAAATACCTTTTATTAATTCTAAGTGTCAATCTCCTGCCCACACTCAGCTCTAGATTCTTCTGAAGCAAAAGTGACACCCACGGCATGTCAGTGATTATGAGATGCAAAAATAATAAAAAAACAAGCATCTACGTTAATAGATCACTGTCCACAAATTCGGGGGCAAAAAAAAAAAAAAAAAAAGGATCCATTATGTACATATCCTCCCAAACTTTCAGATGAAAATGGAAAACCTCAGTCACTAGTATCTACAAAGCAAAGTATATGTTTTATTGGAACATCGAGATGATTAATAATTCAGATTTGATCTCTGTGTTTAACAGTCTTACATCTAAGCAGACTGAAGTAGCAAATTCAAATAAAATATTTCCATGTGTCACAGCTACATACTGGTGATCATAGAGTTGGGGTCCCAGTTCTGGGAAGCATAAGGATATCCAAAAGGGAAAATGGGTGATACTGGTTGAAACAGGCCCACCCCCAGAAAAATCTGAACAACAGAATATGTCTTTAAGGAAACAGCATCTCCTAGTCTATACCCTGGAATCAAGATAACCTTAACTCTCTCCCTTCTTCCTGACTATAGGCCCCTGACCTCTCTTCCTTGGAACATTTCCTTTAGACAACTTGGAGTTGTAAATTGTTTCTCTGCCCCTTTGAAATGTAAATCTTCTACAATGCAGAAATGTCTTTTTCAATGAAAAAAAGGGATGGGAGCCATTCCTTTGAAGCATCCAAGTCAGGAAAGATAGGACCCCTGTTTCCTACTTTCTGTGGGAGGTTAGAAGTCTAACTTCCCTAAGTAACAACTAGCAAGTACAGATGGCCTGATCACTGTGAGCCACTTCCCTGCTAATGGGATCCAGTATTTCTTCATGCATTTTGTGCATTTCAAACCTTTAAAAACTTTGCCTCTTGCTTCAGCAAAGAAAGCTCAATCTCTCTCCCCTATTGCAACAATCATGACCTTATTACAGACATTTTCAATGAAGTCTTGCTCATCATTTAAAAAAAAAAATCTGTTGCACTTCTATATCTGGAATTTTTAAAAAATCAAGTGAGTACATGTAGAATTTAATAGGTATGTATATTTGTATATCAGGAAGGAATTACTGAAATACTTTATTAGTATCCTACTGGGATGGAATTTAATACATACATAAGACAGGAAAATATATCTAGGCGAAAACCTTTCATAGTTTACCATTGTCTTTCCAGGCCTGAACTCTTAACCACCATGCATGTGAACGTGAGTTTCAAAGGAAGCTCCTGGCTGTTGAGCTCAGGAAAATCTATCCAGCCTCTTCTTTCTAAAACCTGCTCCAAACACCATCTCATACTTGCTCCCTATGATATCTGGATGATATATTATTGCACAGGATGGATTTGGTAACCTAGACCCAGACTGTCTACCTGAGTACAGCCCAAACTTTGGAAAGCATGACCAAGAAAGCATGTTACAAAGCAGATCCCTGGAATCTAACCTAGTGAATCTAATTCCAGTGTTTTTTAGTGAGGCTTTGAAATTTTGAAGACACTCTATGAGTAATTTTGGAGCAGGCTTTCACGAACCACACTTCAACAAATTCCAATTAGACTTCTGGTGAGAAGTACAGGTGCTCAGAACAACTTATCCCCTGATAATTACTCCTCGATGCCAGTTGTTTACAAGATTGGCCCCAAACGGATCTCTAACTTCATGACTAGCCCAAGTGTCCAGGACAATTGCAATCAGCTCCTTGGTCTTCTGTCCCATCCCAAAGGGGATCGAACATTTGCTAGTTCATTTTTCTAAGTCAAAACTCTTGAAATTCCTGCTCCTAATCCTCCTAAGTTAATTTCTAAACCTCAAGGTAAATATTTGACTGGAGCAATTTACAGATTTCTTCTTAAAAGTGCTGGATGCTTTAAAAACAGAAAACTAATTTTCATCTTTGAATGATGCTCATTCAGAGAAGTTGCCAGAATTTTTCTCTCTGATGGAAATTTTCAAGAAGAGAATAGCTGCATTTGGATCCTTTTGTGCACAGATCAATGAATGAGGCTTGATTGAAATGTTTTATTTCAATGAAATTGTTCATGAAATCACATGGGGACTTATGTGATGACAACCACATTATCTCTCATGTCCACACTTTCACACACAATTAACACAGAGCCTAATAAAGTATTGTAATCAGAGTTACTTACTTTGTCTTCTAACTTCCCAGGGAAACTGTCAGTCTTCCTATTTTTCATATTTTACAATGAAGAGCCTACACCAATGGCAGTTTCCATATTTGTCCCTATCCCCTACAGTAATTGTTAGTGAATACAATTTTACCAGTATACATTTATATATTAGCTTAGAGATTTTCATGTTTACATCCTTAAAGACACAGGTAGTCCGAGAGTTAACAAATGCATTTTTATTGCTATGATTAACAGTAATAAAAATGACAAGTATAATTCTCTGATTCATTGAGTTCCTATTATATACTGGATACTTGACCTTACTGTACTTCTCCAAACAACCCTTCAAGGTAGGACTGATTCCATTTTATGGACAAGGAAACTGGTGATCAAGGAGGTAAAATAAAGTGCCTAAACCTAGCCAACTTGTTTTTAACTCCTGGCTACTTAATTTTAATGCCTGTGTTCTTTTAAGTAAGTCATCATGCTTAATTACTTGGTAGGGTGTATCTGAGCTAGGAAATATTTAAGAATAGAAAGCTCTTGTTTGTTTACTCACAGCAGCCTGCCCAGTCCTCCAGTATTGCCTTAAACCACAATTACTCTCAAAGTAAAACTCCGTTTTCCTTCATTTTTCAAATTTTTCAACTTAATTTTATTTTTTTTAAGATATCCTTCTTCTCTACTTAGACTATAGGCTTCACAAAGTTATTGTGCAACTTCCTAATAAATCCCATCTTTTAGCACAATAACTAACATAGAAACCTTAGTCAATATTTGTTGAAAGCCAGAATAAATGGCTGACCGTATGTCCTGAATGTCATCTATATCCATAATGATTTCCATAGCACAAGAGAGTCTAGGTAGAAAATGGAATCAAACATCTCAAACACTTTCTCCCTTAAATTCCTGAGTGAAAGGCACTTGTGTGTATAATACCTAATAATATATTTTTTTTAGTAGTGTGATCTAAATGTGTTTGCAGAACCAGCCTTACTAGCATTCAATGGTGCCCATTTTGCTGAGATGGAAAGTTTCCCAGAAGTCTATATTCATAACATAGTTTTACCTTTCTAAGTTCTTCTCAGCAAGGTGGTACAAAATAATTTTATAAAGTGGAACTGGGTATACATTTTTTCCATAATATTAGCAGTTAATAATTGGAAAGACATCTTATGAGTCCTTTGTGATATAACCCAACTACACCCATAGTTGGATTTTATTCAACCCTGTTATTTTCACCTAAGGTCTTTGTCCATAGTCCAGCATTAGAAATAGACATACTCCACTAGACTTGTCTTCCTTCTTTTTGTTCCTTTGGTTGCTTTTTGTATCCCCATTACACAACTGTTTGATCTAAAACCCCTCAGTTTCTTGAACCTGATGCAAGCTTTGAACAGCAATCTGGATTTTGGCTTTTAATGTCAATAGCTGTAGCAGATTTCCTGAAAAAACAAAACAAAACATTTTGTCACTTACAACTTGACAATTTAAATAGTCAACTGCAAATAGCAGACCATCTTGACTTTGCTATTTTCTGGGAGATTGAAGTACAAGTAGCACTATGAGCATCTGGAGGAAAAGCCCTCTAAGAACTTTTTGGACACAATTTGCTCACACAAGGCATCCATTATAATATTTTCAGCATCACCTCAGTGAAGAGTAAAACACCACACTGGAAGAAATCTTAGTTGTCTTGAAAAGATATGTACTAGGTCAAACTTTACTGCATCTTTTGCATTAACTTCCCTTGTCTGGGGCTTATATTGTTCATAAGAATGTTGCAATGAAGCAGAATATATAGTGGTTATGAGAACAGGGTTTGTAGTTCGCATTCTTGGGTTTAAATTTGACTCTCCCTCATTATAGCTATGTACCATTGGACAGATTACTCAACCATTCTAGGTCTCAATTTCCTTATTGAGAAAATGAAGATAATAATAATAAGACCTGGGTACCTGGGTGGTTCAGTCAGTTAAGCCTCTGACTCTTGATTTTGGCTCAGATCATGATTTCAGGGTTGTGGGATCGAGCTTCATGTTGGTTCCTTGCTCAGAAGAGAGTATTGGAGATTCTCTCTCTCTCTCCCTCTGCCTCTCCCCCTGCTTGTGCATGCTCTCTGTCTTTCTTTCTCTAAAATAAAAATGTCTTTAAAATAATAATAATAATAATAACAATAATGCCTGACTCACATTGCCATGATGATGAAATTAAATATTTTAAGTTGACTAGAAATACTATATATTTGTAAAAAGAAGTCTTTATTCTAAACTAAATTTTTATTTCATTGGCACAAGTAATGATTCTATTCTAAAAACTATCTGTGAATACTATTTATTTTATATTTTGGGTTTTCTATAAGCTGAGACTAGATTTGACCCCCTTTGTATTCTGGTTACTCATCGTAATTCTCTACAGAATGTGATACAGATGAAGACTTCATTATTGTCCTAATTTTCTGGAGTACACAGCTGAAAACAGACACCTCACATGGGACTCCAAATTGTAAGAACCACTTAACAGTAGAATGTGGGTTATAACCACTTTTCCTTCATTTTCTATTAATTGATACTACAAATCTGTCAAGTTGCTCTATTTCTCTTAAAATTAAAGTGGGCAGTTTTGTTATGGAATGCAAAGATACCAATGAAGAGAAAAGACACTTTAATTTAGAGATGTTCCAATTTTTTAAAATATACTTATTGACATACTGTTTGACAAATGCAATTCACCCACTTAAAGTGGACAGTTTGGGGGGCACCTGGGTGGCTCAGCAGGTTAAAGCCTCTGTCTTCGGCTCGGGTCATGGTCCCAGGGTTCTGGGATCGAGCCCCACATTGGGCTCTCTGCTCAGCAGGGAGCCTGCTTCCCTTCCTCTCTCTCTGTCTGCCTCTCTGCCTACTTGTGATTTCTGTCTGTCAAATAAATAAATAAAATCTTAAAAAAAAAAAGTGGACAGTTTGGTGGGTTTTGCTATATTATGTTATTAGCTTTCTTTAATTATGGTAAAATATATATAACATAAAATTTGAACTCTAGCCATTTTTTATTATGTTATGTTAGTCACCATACAGTACATTATTAGTTTTGATGTAGTGTTCCATGATTCACTGTTTGTGTATAAGACCCAGTGCTCCATGCAATCCAGTCCCTCCTTAATACCCATCACCAGGCTCACCCATCCCCCACCCCCTCCCTTCTAAAAACCTCAGATTGTTTCCCAGAGAGATATTCTAAATTACAACCAACTAAAGCCATCTTACAAGCATGAAATCTTGCTGTTTAGTGTGTCAGTGAGAATCAACATCTGGGGGTCCTATTTATTTCAGCACAAAGATCACCAAACTGCTGCTTTGGTGGACATGAGTTGGAATGTTCCTTTGTCCACTTGCTGGGCCAATTCAAGATGAGGCTAATGAGCACTTAAAACTCTCTCAAGTTTCTCTTTTCTGCTCTGAACTTGACATCGGTGAGGACTGATTCCTTGAATTTTTGGTAGAGGTATTTAAATGATAAAGCTTGGACATGGAGGTGGGTGGACTAAATCTAGTTTGCCACATCTGTGAATTACTTAGAGCAACTATGGACCTTGAGTTATTTTGAGCCAAACCATGTCATATCCTCATTTCCATAAAAAATTCTGAAAGAACTATATTCCAAATTTTCTAAACTTTATTTGATTCTTTATTTCTATTTCTATTTCTCATAAATTATAGAGTCTGTAAAGTTTTTACTGTTTAGCCTCTATTTCACAAGCAAAATTATTTTGTATATATCTAAAGGAGACATGTATTGCCATTCATAAAACAATCTTCAGTAAGTAATGAAAGCCAGCACTTTCTAGGGCCTTACTTTTTTGTTCTGAAAATTCTTAATTCTTCTGGTCTTTTATAATATAATCTTTTCCTCATTCTTTTAATAATTTTCTCTCTTCTCCTTTGGGTACTGACTAAAATCTTAATTTCCTGTTTTAAGTATAGGACCCAAAAGATGAAAGAACACTTTATAACCTTAATTGCATTACTCTTCCCAAGAGAAGGTATATATGTATACATCTCAGGGACTCAAACTTACTTGTTGTAAAAGAAATATACTACATTGCTGATTATGGTTGATAATTTATTGAATCATTTTGTAGACAACTTAAACCAAAGGAATACCTTTAAACTTTTAATATTTGGACTTCATATATATCTTACTGAGAAGGGCTGAACATCAGTCTCTTTATCTACTTACTTCTATAGTTTGGCTTTTTAGTATTAACACCTTGGGTGCCTGGGTGGCTCAATTGTTTAAGCGACTGCCTTCAGCTCAGGTCATGATCCTGGAGTCCTGGGATTGAGTGCTGCATTGGGCTCCCTGCTATGCAGGGAGTCTGCTTCTGCCTCTGACCTTCTTCTCTCTTGTGCTCTTTCTCTTTCAAATAAATAAATAAATAAAATCTTTAAAATTAACACCTTATAATATGTGCTGAATCTGTCTAAAAACTATGTCATGTTGGGTGCCTGGGTGACTCAGTCAGTTAAGCATCCAAGATCTCAGCTCAGGTTTTGATCTTAGGGTCATGAGTTCAAGCCTTGTGTTGGGGTCCACACTGGGTGTGGAGCTTACTTTAAAAAAAAAAAAGGAATTAGAGAAAAAGGTAACTACATCATGTTGATATAAGTATGTGTCAGGAAAGATTAAGATTTCTTGGTTGTGACTGTTAGAAAATGACTCTAAGTCAAACACAAATTAATTTATTGAAGAATCACCAGACACTTAGAATTAATAAGAGAATGGAGAGCCACTTTGGAAATGAGAAGTACTGAGGCAGAGCTGGAGGCTGGGAAGCAGGTACCCCTGCCCTGCCACTACCCTCCCCTCCCCAAAAAAGCTACCAGAGACAAGTAAAATGGTCCAGGTAGCACAGCTGGGATGTGCAAAATTAATACCTATAGCCAACATCCATCCACTACTCTGCATTCATATCTGTTAGCTCCTCATCATGCATGACCTTATGAGTTTGGGACTGTCATTCTCCCCATTTACAAATGAGCAAACTAAGGCAATGTGGTTAAGCTCCCTGTTTAATATCCTATTAATGTTATCACCTAAGAGGTGATAGTTAGGATTCAAGCCTCAGCAGGCTGAACCCTATGTTCTGGAAAACACTGATGCTGCTTATGATGAGGGAACTCCAAGAATTTTCAGTCCCTTCGATCTTCTCAAAATTCAAAGCTAATGACAGGGTCATCAGGTTAGCCTACTTTGAGTTTTCCTTCCCCTCCCTGGCTACCAGAGGAGGAAAAAACTCTAATTACAGCCTCACCAGCCTAATTCCAATGAAGGAGGGCTAATTTCTCATAATGAAATTAGGGCACTGTTAGAAAAGGGGGCGTGGATGTCCAAGAGCTAAAAATAAAAAGGTGTACTATAAAAAGCCTGCCCTTCATCACACTCCCCTGAAATGAATCCTTGAGGTTGCCTTCTTTATTTAATAAGACTAAAGTAGGTAAAGATACTAATTTATTTTACATTAACACTTTTGGTTTGATAAGAAAAAAATGCATAATTAGCTACATTTGAATTTCAGACAGTCCTCCACTTACGATGGCCTGACTCACAAAATTTCAACTTGACAATGGCATGAAAGTGATACTCATTCGGTGAAAACCACATGCTGAATTTTGAATTTAGATCTTTTCCTAGGCATACCATATGGAGGAGGATCCTCTCTGGTGCTGCTGGACAGTGGCAGCAAGCCGCAGCTCCTACTCACCCACAGGATCACAACGTTGAACAACCCACTTAAAATCATTCTGTAATCATACAACCATTCTGGTTTCACTTTCAGTTCAATAGTCAACACATTACATGAGATATTCAACACTTTATAATAACATAGTGTTTGCATTTGATGATTTTGCACAACCATAAGCTAATGTTAAGTGTTCTGTGCCCATTTAAGTTAGGCTAGGCTAAGCTTTGTGTATGCAAGGTAGGTCCATAGAATAAAGATGCTTTGATTGAAACCATTTCCACTCTGTAACTGTAAAATTGCTTTTGTTTGAAATAAAATTTTCATGGCTATAACAGAAGGAAGTGTCTTCTGGGTGGGGCAGCAAAGATACTGACAAGTAATGTTTTAAGAACAGAATGCTTTCATCAAGTGGAGTCAAAAGGAGCCACTTCTCAGAAGTAAGCAGAGGAGTTACAAAGGATCTTCTTTCTCCCACACAACACAAAGCATCTTTCAAGGTCACCATAAGTGTATACGTTTGCAATGGAATGGAATATGCAATTATTCATAAAACTAATTCATTGTCTATGGAAAGAGAAACCTTCAAATAAATATATGCTTGGTGTTTTAAGGTAAGAACATTATTCAAATGTGTGGATTATGCTGGCATTGTTTAACTAGGCTGAGGTTTATTGCTTTTTTTTGTTTGCTTCTTTAATGTGATTTGCTAATTTCATGCTTCCAGAATGTCAACAAGGGTAATAAAATAGCAATTTAAGGCCACATTAAAAGCTGAACTAAATGGCACCATTCTACTGAAGACATTAAAACAAAATTATAGCGTGTCCTCCTATCAGAAGGCATCTTCTTAGCTTTAATGTAGAATAGGGAGAAAAAAGGACCTTTATTTCTCTCTCCTCCTTCTGCCTGGGGCTATTGTAGCTTTGTGGGACTAGAAGCCCTGGCTTATTCTTGCTAAAATAATTCTTGTTGGGATGACTCAATTCTTTTTTTACTTGGATATCACTTTCTTCTTAGGACAGTTCTTGTAGGATTTAAGACAAATTAATTGTGTACAAAGACAATGGGATCACATCCTTCACTTTCTTGATAGAATCTCACTAGAAAGAAGCTCATCTGAGCATTTAAGGATGATAAATTTATTTTGTCTTTACAACTACCAGTGTATTCAGGGTTGCCAATGTTTAAGCTTTTTATCAGGGTTTTTCCTTCCCACTCCACCCAACTTTCACATACATGCCCTGTAGACAAGGTAAGGATGTTCTCTTACACACTGCTTTCCTAATCAATTTCATGTAGTTCCCAATATTCACATTAGTCAGTTTTCGTGTCACACTTTGGATAAATTCACAAGGTTATCTTTACATCATCCGGTTCAAGAAGTGACACAAAAGAAAAGCCAGTGGAAGCTTGGGACTTAAATTCACAAACAACTGAAACACAGCCAAAAGTAATTTCTAGTATTTGTTAGGGTTGATACTATTTAAAGAACTTTCCTACTCGGTGTCTTATGATACATTGTTATGGTAGGAAAAGAAGATGTTACTTAACTTCACAGGAAGTGAAACTAAGAGTTTAAGTCAAAAGTCCAATGTGAAATTTCTTCTAAAATAATGACTATAGCTATAAAACTTCAGGTGGAATTCTTTGTTCAGAAAATATGGCAAAATTCAGGATTCTTCTTGGACAAATCAATTTTACTTTGACTTTAATTAATGCTAATCCCAAATGTTGTTTCTATGAATGTGAGCTCTTGTTTTGAGAATTTTTATACATCTCAGGAAATTTAAAAGTTTCAGAAGTCTTGTTCTCATGTTAACACACACATTAAATTTTGATCATTTTTAATCTGTATGATCTATTGATCTTGACCACATTTTATTACCATCCCAACCAATTGCCATCCACTCTATCTTTGTATAGATATTTTGAGATACACTAATGTATAATGCCTACATAATAGTTTCCTAATGACTATCTTTCTAATTAAAATCAGAAGTATAGGAGTAATATTTGTCAATCTTTAGTACTTTGGACAGAATTTTATCAAGTATTCTGGAAAGAAGTATGTCTAGAAAGAAATAATTCATCAAGAAAGGAACTAATTCCTCCCACCTCATCTAATCATTCTTGTATATAAGTGAAAGTAATTGCACAGTAAAGCAATCTAAATAAAATCTTAGTGATCGAAAAAAGCTCATGTAACATTACAAAAATAATCACAGTAAATACTGGATATTGGTTGCTTATTATAGGCCATCCATACTTATAATCCATTCTAAAGCTTTCTTCCTGAAGAGAGAATTCAGTCGTAATTACTGGCCTCTCTGTTGTTACCTTCATTCTGACCATGAGAAGATAAAGTGACTTACCTGATTGATAATTTGTGAAGTGTGCATGTTGGGCTCAGCTCTGCCCCTTATTTTGCTTGGGAGCAAGTTTACTCTGCAAAAGCATGTGTTTCCTTCTGTTCAACCCTGTGCTAAATATTACCTACCCTCTTGCTGTGAACTTGTTCTCTGTTCCATCTCTGCCTGTGATTGGTGAGGAAAATTTGCCCAGTTCTGGGGTCCACTTAGAAAACTCATTTGACTCTCTCTCAAAGCCCCCTTCTTTCCATTGACATTAAGGATATGTTGGTCGCCATATCTACTCCTTGTCTTATTTCTCAAAATGTTCAGAACCTAATAGAGAAAAACGATGCTATTCAGTGAGATGCCCTTTGAAGACCTGAGGTTTGCGATATTGAAGACAAAAATGTCCCAATCCATTTAATCCATTCGATAGCCCTTAAAATGTCTCTTATTCTCCTTTTATAAATGATAAAGCAGAAGCTCAATAATTAAATACTCAATGCCACATTGTAAATGGTTGAGCTGGGATTTGAATAAAATCTGTTTGTCTTTGGGGCGCCTGGGTGGCTCAGTGGGTTAAGCCGCTGCCTTCAGCTCAGGTCGTGATCTCAGGGTCCTGGGATCGAGTCCCGCATCGGGCTCTCTGCTCAGCAGGGAGCCTGCTTCCCTCTCTCTCTCTCTCTCTCTGCCTGCCTCTCTGTTCTACTTGTGATCTCTCTCTGTCAAATAAACAAATAAAATCTTTTAAAAAAAAATCTGTCTTTAAATTCCATATTCTTAAATTTCCAATCTGCTTCCTCAAGGCCTAAAAGGCGTAAAAGATGATTGGTTCTTGCTCTCTCATCTCCCTCACGAGTAAACAGAGTCAGGTAGATAGGAAGTTAATTGCCCAAGGTCATGCAATTTGTCACTGACTTTGTCAAGTCTTGCAACCGGATTTCTGCACTTGCATCCTTCCATAAATTTGTAATCAAGACAAATAATTGAAGCAAAACAGAATTTTGCCAGGTGTGGCTAAAAACTCCATAAGAAATCTGATGCCATCTTTGCATTTGGCCACAGGACATAGAAATTGCAGAAGCATAATTAAACATCTATTTTCAACTTGGGTTAAAACCAGAAGAAAAAAAAAAACCCAAACAAACAAACAAACAAACAAACAAACCAGTAACTGCTTTTAGTAGAGGGCAGAGGATAAGGAAGTTCAAAAAAAAAAAAAATCAAATTTATATAATTTTTATTGCTAAGGTTGAAAAATTATGCAAAATCATTTATCTGCTGAGTATGAACATAAATTATTTTTGTATTGCTAATGATAATACAGGAATCTATTCTGATGCTGTTATTGTTTTGCTAAGAACACATTTGATGATGACTTGCCTCTAAGTCCCAATCCAATGTATATGTATGACTGCTACAGGAGGAGATACATCTCAACAAACTTAATTATCCTAGTTTTTCTGATATAATACCTTACAACACTTCACAAACCCTAGGGGAACTGTCAATCTCAAATTTATACTAAAGTATATGCACTTTGATGCACACCTTCATATTGCATTCACAATAAGACAGAGATTGTGTAACTTGTATAATTCAAATATCTTTCATAAAATATTTTTCTATGCATTTCCATTAGCTGTTACTGCTACCTCTTCAAAACATACCAGCATGAATAAGCACCTATTATTTCTCATGATCCTAGTAGCTAGATGAATTGATGTCTACATCGGAGGGCTAGATAAATGGTTTTGCTGATGATGTCTGTGTTCTCACACATGTCTGAGGCTTGGACTAAAATGATTTGCCTGTGTTCCATATGTTCTTTCATTCTCCAACAGGCTAGCGTAGCCTTGTCCCTGGGCTATCTCAAATCTGTTCTAACAATTATTGCAGGGAAGCAAGGAAAAGAAATGTAAACATGCAAGAGATTTTTTCAAGTCTTGGTTTATGTCAAGCCTGCTAATATTCTATTGGCCAAACCAAGTAATGTAGCTGAGCCAGAGTCAGGGGGAGAGAGGTCTACAAGGCAAAAGTTACAGGACAAATCATGTGGCTACAGGGGAGTCATTACAGGAGCCATCAGTGCTATCCTTGTACAAGAAATGTCGAATATTTGATGGTTAATAAAAATGTGTATTTTATTGTCTAAATTCTGATGGTATTTATCAGTTTAATGCTGATTGGGAACATATTGTTATTCTTATTACTACACAGATAACCAGCTGGAGCAGTTTGAATTGTATGACAACTTGTAGGTTAGATACTATCTGAGGGAGAAAGAAGGAAGGGAGTCAACCTGAGGAGGTAAGTGTGACTTTTAGGTAAGTGTGACTATTCTCTAATGGCTATTTTCTTAAATTTTTCCAACTTCTTTATTAAGATATACTTGGTATACAAAACTGCACATAACAATGTTTGCAGTTTAGTGAGCCTGGACATACGTGCACACTGGTGTTACCATCACTGTGGTCCAGGACATAAAGCATATTCATCAGCTCTAAAATTTTCCTGTGTTTACTTTTGTTTGTTTTTTTTTTTGGTTTGATTTTTGTTTTTACTATTGTGTGTGTGTATGTGTGTGTTTTGTGGAAAAAACTCTTAACACTCTCCTTCTGATAAATGATTTCTTGGATATGCACACCAAAAGTACAGTGAGCAAAAGCAAAAATATGCGAATGGGACTGCATCACACAAAAACTTGTACACAAAAAAGGAAGCAATCCGTGAGTTAAAAGGCAACATATGCGATGGGGGAAAATACTTTCAAACCATATATCTGATAAGGGGTTAATTTCCAAAATATATAAATAATATATTAATATGGTTATTGATAACCATAATAGCAATAATAAAATAACCCAGTTAAAGGATGGACAAAGGACTTGAAAAGACCTTTTGCAAAGACATGCAGATGGCCAAAAAGTATACAAAAAGATGCTTAGCATCAGTCATCAGGGAAATGCAAAACAAAACCACAGAGATCTGGGTGTCTCACTCAGTTGAACGTCAGACTCTTGATTTTGGCTCAGGTCATGATCTCAGGGTCATGAGATCGAGCCTTGCATCAGGCCCATATTTAGTGGGAATCTGCTTGAAATTCCCTCTTTCTCCCTCTGCCCTTCCCTCCACTTACACAATCCCTCTCTCTCTCTCTCTTTCTTGGTCTCTTGCTTGGTCTCTCTCTCTCTCTCTCTCTAATAAATAAATGAAACTAAAAAAAAAAAAAGAAATCACCTCACACCTATTAAAATGGTTATTATTAACAACAACACAAGTATTAGCAAATGGGTGGGAATGTAAATTGGAAAAGTAATGAAACATAGTAAGGATATGTCTCTAAAAATTAAAAGTAGAACTACTTTATAATCCAGTAATCCCATTTCTGAGCATATGTCCAAAAGAATTTAAATCAGGATCTTGAAGAGTTCCCAAATTCACTGCAGTATTTTTCACAATAACCAAAATGTAAAAATAACCCAGATGTCCATTGACAGATGAATGGATGAAGAAAATGTTGTATGTATAACACAGTGGGATATTAAAAGAAGAAAATCCTATCATTTTGACAACATGGATGGCCCTGGGAGTTGTTAAGCTAAGTGAAATAAGTCAGTCACAGGACAAATACCTCATGATTCCTCTTTAATAAGGCACCTGAAATCATCAAATATATAGAAATATATAATATAATGATGACCATCAAAGGATGGAGGAGGGGGATACTGTCCAATGGATAGATACACTGTACGACACAGTGCCTATAGTTAACAAAAAGGTATCATACACTTAAACATCTGAATATTTCTTGAATAATCAAATAATCATCTTTAACACTAGGACTGATAAATATCTTGGATAGTGATTTAGATTGCTTTCGGACCTGGGGATATATCTTCTAACTTCTGTGTTCCTTCTACTCACTCTAAATCAATACAGCAAAGCTTTGCTTTTAGGCAAATTTCACTAAATGCACACCAGTTACAATTGAGGTGGATTTAACTCAGTCATGTTTGTGTCTGATTCCTAATTATATGTTTCCAATCACTTAGTTACTTAATCAATTACTATTGAAGCATCGTGGTTCTGGATGTAATATTAACACAGAAATTAAATGAGAGGGGCACCTGTGTGGCTCAGTTGTTAAGTGTCTGCCTTCAGCTCAGGTCATGATCCTAGGGTCCTGGGATCAAGAACCCATATTGGGCTCCTGCTGGGCAGGAAGCCAGCTTCTCACTCGCCCACTCCCCCTGCTTGTGTTCCCTCTCTCACTGTGTCTCTCTCTGTCAAATAATAAATAAAATATTAAAAAAAAGAAATTAAATGACAGAAAATGTGGGATTTGGAACATCAAACACACAACTTATTAAATCATTGAATTCACTGACTCAGGTTCCACTTTATTATGAACATTCGATATTTCATTCAATCTGGGATCCTATTTATGGGTGGAGTGTATCAATCAGCCTTTAACTTACTTTCACTATTATTACAGGGTTATTTACACTAGGAAAATAGATGAAGTTAATAATCATACTTTACATAGACTAAACCTGCAGACCCAAACTGCTTGAAATGGTCATCTAATTACATCTACCAGGTAGGATGTGGGGAGGGATATGTATTGAATAGAATTGGTAAATATTTGCTTTCTTGACTTTATTATTGTGTTGCATGTATGAGGCATGTTGCATCTATGGTGTTGATAGTAATAATGTAAAGATTATATGTGGCTATGGAAGACAAATCTCTTTTTTGATCCTCACCATGTGAAAAGCAAGTAATAATCTAATGCATAAAAACCTGAAATAGGACACATGGCCTCATATAGACTTCAGTTAGAATCTTAGTTCTACCATGTACTAAGTATGATTTACTGGATTTTTCCAAGCCTCTGTTTCCCATATGTAAAACTGGGAATAATTATTGATCCTCCCAACAATTCATTGGGAGAATTAAATTTGATAATGAATGCTGGGCAGTGTGCTTGTATTGTAAGCACTTTGTAATTAAGCACTTAATATTGTAAACACTTAACACATTTTTCTTTAGTGAAACTGATGGAAAATATGGAGAATATATATAAGTGATTGTCATGAATATCCTAAAAAATCATAAAAATAGTAGCTTGAATGGATTTGTTTAGTGTATCAAAACTGCAGTAGTATGTTACATGAGCAAATAAACTTAATTGAAATTTAATCTATTTAATTCAAAATTAAGCCCTATTTGCCACTTTGCAGTTACCCCGGGAGAAGTGTGGAATTGTACATGTTTGTGACTTATGCTTGCAAGAGCCCTGGATTCTGATACTGTTCTCATGGAACCAGCAATAGGATTAGAGGTTTCTATTTTGTGGTGGTTGATCAAAACCCATCTGCAAAGTACATCCCCTCATCTCTGTGGTTTGGAAGTTTAATGTGCATAATGAAAACACATGAGTTCATCAGATATGTAAATTGAAACAACCCTAGAGATTTGATTTAGGTTGTGTCAGGGTGACCAAGAACTGTGAATTTTTATAAGTGCCACAGATAACTTTGATTCAGGTAGTTAGGAGCAACAGTTTGAGAATGACTGCAAAATGATTTCTGAGTATCTTCATAATAAAAGCCTAGAAGTGCAGGCTGGAGAGAGAAAAACATCGGGATTTAAAGAAGACAGAGGCTGGATTGAAGTGTGGTTGGTGTTAAGCCAATGTTTCCCTCTTTGAATAGCATAACAATCTATAATCCCTGATTACAACATGAAATGCACTGATGGTGGAGTTGGTAGTCACTGAGTGAAGACGGGAGACAAATGTGAATGCTTGTGGGTACAAAGGTTAGGATCGAAATCAGCAGGTGGTGGGGTGGTTTCTTGGTTATATTGAAAATGAAATGAACCACCTATGACAGAAGAACATAAAATTTCATTTCCTGTCATGTCCATGAACACAAAGGGCTTCACTTAAAGATTTAAGTATTGAAAATACTTGGGAAATATTGAAATAAGAAAATCTAGAGCAGGGGTGCTTGGGTAGCTCAGATGGTTAAGAGTCTGTCTTTGGCTCAGTTATGATCTCAGGGTCCTGGAATCAAGCCCTGCATCAGGCTCCCTGCTTGACTGGGAGCCTCCTTCTCCCTCTCCCTCTACTGTTCCCCCTGCTTGTGCTTTCTCACTCTCTCTGTCAAAAAAATAAATAAACTCTTAAAAAAACAAAAAAAAAACTAGTGTAGCTTTGTAGAGACACAGTAACTATCATTTATACAATATGAAATTAATTTTGAAATTGCTTTAAAATTTTTTTACTCATTTTTAAGTCATTCTAAAAATGAGTAATTCTCTATTATGTGACAGACCTTAATATTTATCTATGTAGCATATCCTAAAGTAGGAAATATATACATTTCAATGCCCAGGTCAAAACTTTCTTACATTAAAGAAAAATGTTAATTAATTCATGTGAAGTTATTTTTTTCCTCAATAAAATAAAAATAATAAATTACATTCATAGTAATTTTGACTTATTGGAAAATTAGAAAAACCCTTGGGTTCTTCTATGCCTTTGATATAAAAGTTGCTTTATCAAAATAATTGATGATAAGTGATACACTGTAATATTCTTCACATGAACATTTGTGAAAATGATTGGTAAACTGAATTATAACATAAGGATGCAAATCATTATTACATGCTGTCACCTGAAAGATACAATTCAGTACAAACAATATCATGCCTATAAATCAAGCTAATTTGGACACAGCAAGGAAAGAACAATAGGAATTATAGTAAAAGAAACAAGGCTTATTAAATATCCACTACCTGTCAAGTTCTGTTCTATGCACTTGTATTTATTAACTTTAATTCTTTTTTTAAGATTTTCTTTATTTATTTGAGAGAGAGAGAGCCTGTGTGCATGAGTAGGGGGGAGGGGCAGAGGGAGAAGGGGAAGCAGACTTCCCGCTGAGCAGGGAGATGGACTCAGGTCTCAGCTCCACTAAGATCATGACCTGAATCCAAGGCAGGTGCTTAACCAAATGAGCCACCCAGGCGCCCCTATTAATTTTAATTCTTAAGCAAGTCCTGCAAGGAAGACTGCATTTCGCAAATGGTAACTGAGACATAGTGATGTGAAGTAACTTGTCAAGGACACATAACTTGATGATGGCAAAATCAATATTTAAACTTAGACATTCCTGCACTTTATCATTAAAATTCTCATAAATATCTCTAGCATATAATACGTATTTAGTGTTTACTCCCAGTTACATACAGAAACAAATAAGTAGCTATGAAATGTGTGATGATCTCTTTAAAAAGGGGGCCGATTGTGGGATTTGGAACTCTTCATTATATATTAATTATACTCCTTGACCTTGATCTCTTAACTTAGCTCCACTGTCCCCCTTACAGCATTATCATGTGGTTAATTCATTTAGCAACCCCAACAGAGTAAACATATGAATTTCCTGTGGGCCCAATCTAAATTGTCAGATAGTTTTTAGTAGTGATGTCCAGAGGATGAAGTTCCTTGAGCATGTAAAATTTCAACATTATTGTCTTTCTCAGCAAATTCTCTGTAATAGCAATATTAATTTAGCAGCTAAGATTTCTTTCTTCCAGAGAAAAGTTTAAAATAGCTTATGCTTTGTAATTAAATAGGCTTTTTTATTATAAAAATAATTCAGAATCAGCTAAAAATAAATTATGTCAAAGTTCTAGGAAAATGTGCAATAAAGTTAATTTTAAAATAACACTTAAACCATCCCAAGTTTGCAACATTTAATTTCAGTAGTTACACTGTCTTCTTTAACAATTTAACATAAAATAATATATGTTAATTTATTTAACAAATAAAAAAATAAAAAGTCTGCTACATGACTGCCCCACTCCAATAACACTCATTAAGAAGCATTTTGGGGTAGCCTGTTAAAATATTTAAGTCTTTAATTAGAAATCATTCTCCTACTTTTATGGGTGGTATAAGTATTAAGCTAAACAGAGTGCTACAGAGCTACAAACAGATGGAATCAAATATAACTAAGAAACTGGAGAAATAAAGCAACATCATTTTCCTTGCACATGTGGAAAATAGAATTAAACTGCTGAACTAAGCACATTGTAGGTGAAAGAGGAACCTACCAAATGAGGCTAATTCAAGTAGTGAATATAGTCCAATAAAACCAAATTGTGTTTTTATTCACCTTTATACTAATCTCTTATTTTCTTTTTACTTGTTATTTCCTGTACTTTTTAAAAAAGATTAAATTTATTTATTTGAGAGACAATGTGAGAGTAAGAGAGAGAGCATGAGCAGGGTGAAGGACAGAGGGAGAAACAGACTCCCTGCTGAGCAGGGAGCCCAATGCAGGGCTCAATCCCAGGACTCCAGGATCCTGACCTGAGCAGAAGGCAGATGCTTAACTGACTGAGCCACTTAGGTGCTCCTTCTGTACCTTTTAACCTTCATTTTTTTGTTTCATCTTAGAATTCCACTTGCAATATTATTTCAATTTACCTATTCCTTTAAGGTAAATACGGACCGTATCACCAACTCTGTTTCTTCCATGTCAGTGCTTAGACATGATAAAAATTTGGTAGTGGAGGGTTACTATTATTTATTCATTTTTATTTCAATTTTTATTAAGAAGTAAAAAGAAGAAAAAAGTATGACTCCACATGCCAAATGAAACATTACACAAAAACTTTCCCATCTCACTCATAGTTTATTATAGAAAGATAAACTGGCAAAAAAAAAAAATCAAAATTTTCCTGCTTGGACAGAATTCAAATACTCAAAAGTAGGAAATCAGAAAAGGAACTATCCACCAAAGGGAGATACAGACCACAAATGGTGAGAAGTTTTACAAGAAGGTAGGCTGAAAAAGCATTTAAGAAAAAATGTAGCATAAACCAGGGTAACTTAGTGAAGGCTCAAATGATGCTATCCTGACTATGAGTATAATTTATATGATTATATTTAGATCTTAACATGATAATTAATGGTTATGTACAATCATAGGAAACTAAAAAGATCTATCTTTTGGCTTATTCAACTCAAGTCACCCATTGCTTTCTTAAAAAAAAAAAAAGTTTCCATAAATAAAATGGTAGCCTTGAAAGGGCTGATAAACTTAATTCTGCAAAATACTCATGTCTTGTTGACACTGGATTAAGATGACTATGTTGTATAATCTGGTTGTTATCTTTAGGGGAGAGAAAGCAAAGAATTGGAGCAAAAAATTTGGATAGGTAAGGTGGGAAAACTGAATTTAAATTTGCTACCTAAGGTAGCAGAGAACTCATTTTGTCCCATTTCAAGGAAGGCATATTGGAAATGCACAGGTGTGGGAGGGAGGGATAAGGTGAGGGAAATAGCCACCAAGCACCATAAGAGCAGTAGGAGCAAGCAGAGGGCAGGAGAAAAGCTACCCCTAGGAAAGGGAACTGCCTGCTTGACTTAATGCTAATCATTTACCTTTTTGGCCTCAGATAAATTAAACAAGGGTATTGCACCAGACATTCTAAGAGGTGTCTATCAACAGCCAAATTGGGGGAATTTGCGGCAAGGGGAAAATTCATGCTTCCTTGACAGGCCCATGACTTCTAATTGACTAGAAAGTGGATGGATTTCATTGCTGGTCTTCACTTTCTTTGCTAATTCCTGGCCCATTCTATTTAGAAGCTGGCTAGATTTCCTTCATAAGAAGTTTGTCTGCATCCCCAAATAACTATGGCTTCTATTCTTGTTCTTCTTCTCTAAATATCCCTTGGGGGTAATTGGTCCTCTTCTGATTGTTCTATTTCTTTTGACAAGAGAGAACAAGCCATTCTCTGTGTAGGTGTCTAAATTCATTGTTTATTCTTTCATTGTGTTTGCAGGCTCATAGAATGACAAACTGGCAGGAAATCAGAAATACATAAATCAGTCCCATTTGTCCACAGCCAAGGGGGGGAAAAAAAAAAGCCAAGAAACATCATGGAACCAACCCAGATTCACACAGTCATTACCAATAGATCTAGGAAGCTTCCAAACCACTTACACTCCTCTTCACCACTGTGGTTGATTTCTTATCACAAGTGTATTCTAGTATCCCTTGTTTCCCAGATTTCATATCTTTAATGCTTTCTCTCTCTTTAACAAAAAAAAAATATTGATATTGGCTTTGAGAAAAAAATGCTTAATGAGTATTTCATGAATCTCATTTTTGGTCAACCCAAAGTACTTTCCATTTATCAGTTTCTCATTTTCCTCTTTGCTCTCAAGCTCATTACTCCACTTTTTATCTTCACTGAACTGCAATTGGCATCTATTAACCTATATCCCTGTGCAGTATGACTCTTCTTGATGTTGACTCTAACTGACATGGAGCAGGGGGATTGGGGTGAAGAGTGCAGTGTTGTTGCCCCTTGATATCAGGTACAGATTTGGAATTTAACAGTCCTTGCTATTCTGCAAAAACTTAATTCACACTTCTATTTTTCAGATCATAAGGGAAGATAAAACACCCATACAGTGACTTTCTAGAATGCAAAATGATTTTGAAAGAGTATATATTCACAGAATTTAAAAAATGGATGGAATATTGCAGTCCAGCCTTCTTATTTATTCATCTTGGTTTTTATTTTTTTAAGTTGTACACCAAGCATTTATCAAGTTTCTTGAAGAAGAATTAGAGATGAAAGCATGGGCCTTTCCCTCAGAAAACCTCACATTTTATTAGGAGTGGCTGGAGGCAGAAAGGGGAGTAGTCACCATCAATGCCCACTCGGAAGCTTTATGCTAGGTTGTCTCTCAGTGTGCACTATCTGCAAATGCGCAGACCCAGATCCATTCAGGGAAAGCTTCCAGAGGAAGGCAATATCTGAGCATGTTGGAGAACTATAAGGAGTGAGTCAAGTTAATATGTAGAAGGAGGGCAGAGGGTAATGCAACACACACTTATAAGATCCAGAGCTAAACAACATGGGCACATTCAGGAAAATACTCTTTTGGAATTACTGGACTGCAGGAAACATCCTGGGAGAGGACAATAGGCAGGTATCCCCCATTCCTGTAGTTTCTTTCATGCTGATCCAAAGAGTTGGTTCCTCACTTGAAAATTATAGGAAACCTTGGAAAACTTTAACTCAGAGAATGACAGGATGAAGTTCACTTTCATAAGCTGTTGCTGATAGTAATGTAAAAGATAGTGATTTGACAGAGTTGGGTGCATAAAGAGATGACTACGAAAATGGCAACCAGAGAAGAGCTTCCTATAATAATCCCAGTAAGAAAAGATGAGGTCCTGAGTCAAAGCAGCCTCAGTAAGAGTGGAAAGGCAAGATGCACTGAAATCCATTAAGGAGAGAAAATGGATACTCCAAAGAACAGAGGGGCCTACATATATGAAATTAATCAACCTGGGCCACACACTTAATGAGTACCAGAGCTGTGATTGAAACCAGGTGCCCACCTCCAGTCAAGGAACTTTTCTGTGACACCACTCTGCCTCTCTGAGTCTATGGTTTGACAATGATAATAGTTAACTTGAAGATGGATGGTCTATTTATAGCAAAGGGCTATATTTAAGAGACCCATTTTTCCTCATTACTAAGGCAAGTAAATGCAGGTGTTTTATTCAAATAAAATAGGAAGTTAACAACTCCCTCAATGCCTGAACTTCTTGAAGACAAATAGACATTGGGTGCCCTTGATTTAACCTTAGAACAGATATCACTTCCCTTCATCAGTGAGGAAGGTGACAGTAGATTTCCTGTCTTGTCTCCCTTCGACTTTTTTAACCAAAAGCAACTCATCAGAAGGTACTATTTCTAAGAGTGAGGCATCTCCAATCAAGGTTTTATTCCTAAAGAAATTTTGAGGGAGTGGGTCGGAGTAGGAGTCAAGGAGAGAAGTGGCATAACAGCAAATTAGTACATCTCTGAGTATGGCTCCTTCTTTGGCAAATTTAGAGATTCTGTGAATGTGATATCTTCATTGCAAGGTACAAATGGATGAATATGTGTGAAAGGGATTGTGGGAAAGCCATGTGTGCAAATAGGGAAACTGAAAATTAGGAGTTGTTACCATTCATTTCTCCAAAGTGAAGATACTTTAAAAATATTTTATGATATTTTGTTTTGAGAGGATTCCAGAAGTATGACATTTCTTTGCTCAGACTTCTGTTTCCCCCAATAAAAAAGTATGTGCTATTTGGTGTACAGAACACTATAATCCTAGATTTCAAATTGTCCTCAATTTAATTTGCTCATGCACAATTCTTACATTACTTTTGGTAAATGGTAACAACCCGAAATTTTGTGGGAGAGAGGGTGACCTCCACCCCCTACATCACTACCAAGTTATAGTGCAAGTATCATATCATGCATGTAGACATTTATTATCTGAAAATTATTAGCAAGCATGCAATGAAAAGAGTTCATAAAAGTTGCTCTGCAGACTCAAGAAAGTCCCCATAACTGCAGAGAAAAACCACTGCATTCTATAGTGCAGTGCTTATTTGATCTCCACAAAGACAGACACAAGGACTCACAACACATGTATTCCATACAAGGACATGTCCTAAATGTACTTTCATTGTCAGGCACTGTTACACACCAGAACACATAAATATACCCCTAATATACAAGCATGGATGTAAAAAGTGTAAATGGGTGGTGCCATGAAAACTATGTTGGTGGAATGTCAGGGAAAGATGTTCTTAGATTGTAACTGATAGATGAGGGCAGAAGAGACAGAATCCTTGGCCAGAAGTAGATTTTGAAGGACACTTTGGAGGTGCATTCAATAGATAAATAGATTTATCTATCTATTTCTATATTGTTTGAGATTTTGAGAGTGAACAGCCTGGGCTGTTCACTTCTTGCTTCTTATAGCAGTGAAGATTTAACATAGTCTTTTGATTCTGGATCTATCAACACTAAAATATTTTGGGGAAAAAGATAGACATATGCATAAATATATGTATGAATATATACACATATAAAATGCATATATGTGAAGCATAATTTATTGAAACCATAACTATGTCATCCACTACCAAATAAATCCATACCCTCCCCTGCCTCTGAGTCTGGAGATAACTGATTTTCAATGCTTGAGACATTCTTTGTAGACTTTCCTGCCTTTTCCTCCTGTCTGCAATTTCATTTTTCTAAATCCTATTTATCTTGTGGGTCTCTACCTAAATACCCTTTGTACAGGGTGCTTTGTCTGATATCCTCACTAACAAATCTTGCTATTCCAAGCTAATATCACACCTTACATTTCCCTATTGGTAAGATTTTTTTAGAGATTTTATTTAAATACTTATTTGAGAGAGAGAGAGAGAAAGAGAGAGAACATGAGTAGGGGGGAGGGACAGAGGAAGAGCGATAAGAAGAATCCCCGCTGAGCAGGGACCCCAATGTGGAACTTGATCCCAGGACCCTGAGATCATGAACAAAGCTGAAGGCAGCTGCTTAACCAACTGAGCCACTCAGGCACCCCCCATTGGTAACATTAATTTCACTTGTGATTAACTGTCTAAAGATAGACTAAACACTTACTGGGGAAAGAGTCAATTATTTTCTTCTTCATTGTTGCAATGAACACAAGGTTGGAAGAAGCAGAGGAATGAATAAGTGATATAGAAGACAAAATAATGGAACATAATGGAGATGAACGAGAGAGATAGAGGAATTATGGAACATAAGAATAGACTTAGGGAACTCAGTGACTCCATCAAATGTAATAACATTCATATTACAGGAGTCCCAGAAGAAGAAGAAGAAGAGAGAAAAAAAAAAGAGGGCAGAAAATTTGAGGAAATAATAGCTGAAAACTTTCCTAATCTGGGGAAGGAAACAGTTATCCAGATCTAGGAGGCACAGAGAACTCTCATCAAAACAATAAAAGCAGGCCAATACCAAGATATATAGTAATTTGATTAGCAAAATAATGATAAAGAAAAAATCTTAAAAGCAGTGAGACAAAAGAAGTCCTTAACTTACAAGGAAAGACCTGTAAATCTAGTTGCTGATTTCTCAACAGAAACCTGGCAAGCCAGAAGAGGGTGACATAATATATTCAAAGTGCTGAATGGGAAAAATCTACAGTCAAGAATATAATCTTCTTCATGACTTTTTTAGGCTCATGAAATTGCTGATCTTCTATACTTTTTGACTTAAAAAGCAGCAATATCATGTAGTTCTAACTTTATATGCCTTAACACCTAGCAGAGTACCTGTCTGAATGCTAAATAAAATTATACATGGAGAATTGGCACAAACTGCATTTTTCTCCCTAGATCTCTTTTGTTAATGATGTACTCATTTATTTTTAATAAAATCCCTTATATAAGTATTATTTATGTAAGTGACATTATTTGTTAAGTGATGCGTCTATGTTATAGAATACATTACACAAATGAGAGATGAAAAGTTTATTAGTGCTAGGATTTATGCAATTATTTTCACTTAAATAGGGTGATTTTATTAGAAATGGAGACATGCCCTAGGATCCTAATGCCCTCTTTCTTTTCTTATTCCCTTATTTAACCCAGAGTGAAATCTCCCCTATATCCTGCTTCTCACGGGGAAATTGTGGAAACCCACATGATCTGGAGTAGACCGCCTAAACGAACATCCTTAAGCTTCCCCTGGTACTGGGAAGATGAGTGAGTATTGGCCTAAAGGTGGTCATGGCCTTAGAGAAAATAATGCAGTAGAAGGTGATTCCCTAGAATACAAAAGATTTCAAGACTGTGAATGGGAGTGACTTATTTTAGTGATTATTTAAGACAAAGTTGGCAAACTATAGCCTCTGGACCAAATCCAGTCCACTACCTGTTTTTGTAAATAACATTGTATTGGAACACAACCCTTCTGATTTATTTGCATTTTTCCTATCGCTGCTTTCTCACTAACAAAGTGGGATTGAGTAGTTGCCATAGAGATCATACTGCTGCAAAGCCAAAAATATTTATATTTGTGTCTTTACAGAAAAAAAGTTTGCCAACTCCTGTTCTGAGGTATGTGTTTTTGTGTGTCAAATTTTTAGGAATTATAGGTTGAATTGAGAAATATATAGTAATATATTAGATTGTATTTGATCATGCAAATAGTTGGCACCATTTTTCCATTTTGCCTACTCCAACATAAAGTAATGGCATTATCACCATGAGAGTTGACTTGCATTTAAGTTTGAGCTTAAAGAGGAAAGTGTAGCTTGTTGAACATGAAATGACATGTCAGAATGCTCATGAACTGACCCATGATGTGGGTCTGGGGTACTGAATCACTGAACCTTCCTTTGCTCAATCATTTCTTCAGAGTAGGTTGATCTAAAGCTGCAAAGAACAAAATTCAGTGTCTGGGCTTAGATGCTCAACTGGGATCTTTGTGGGTCATCATTGCTTCCTTTGATGAGCTGTGAGATTTGCCCCAGTCTGAAATAATGAAACAAAACTCCTCCATTATTCTAAAGGTTATAGGCCTCTTCCTGGTATCAAGGTGCTTCCCCATGTATCATGAAGAAATGAAGTGCGGCACCACAGGAAGCCCAGACCCACTCTTGCCTCCAATAGGTGGACACAGTCTTAAATCACATGCTGGGTCCTCTCAGGTCACATCTGTGCTTCTAAACACATCTTTGAATATAGTGATTCAAGTTTTTTCCCCAGGTGATTTAAGAAAGTTGTCATTTACTGGGTAACAATCGCAGGTTTCTCCTCCTAAGTTCTGATTGGAGTCATATTTTCCACACATTTGCCAGATCTCTGTTTCCTTCTTGGATGCCATTTCTTAGCCCTGTGCTTTTTCTGTGACCAAGTGAGTTATTCACTCCCTAACTGTCGTTAGGCAAGCACCTGCCAATTCATTACTCACAGCTTCTGTTATATTATAGCCTTTGGAACATCCTGTAGTCATTTATAGCTGGTTCTTATTTCTGGATACACATAACACCAGAAACACACACATACACATGCACACAGATATACTACCAGTTATATCTACTTATCATCTATAATCATCTGTGGCTCCTTCCTTCTCTCTGGATTTAACTTTTTTTTTTCCTTGAGGAATTTGTTATTCATATTATATTCTCCTGACAATGTTCGCTGTCTGTTTGGCTTAGAGGTGAGTATCTCTGTGCCACCTTTTCCCAATAGCACATGCAGAAGTCATGAACTAACACTGATTTTCTGCACAACTAATTTTTTCTATTATTCTGGATCTAAATTGACCCTATTTCCAAGGTTCCTTACAGTTAAACAATGATTATTAAATCAGCAAACCAAATTAAAGGTACAAATAAATCTGTACCCAGAAACAAGAGAATAAACTCCCATTTGTTAGAAGTTGCTTTATGTTTGTTTGTTGAGTTTTTCTGCTTTAATAATACAATATACTTGCTAATTCTAGTTCTTCAAAATATAGCTAAGAAATCCACAAGTGATCTGTAGGAGAAAAAGGAAAAGTGTGAATTCTGAATCAAATACAAGGACTGTATCAAAAAAATCCAGCTGAGTTTTTGTTGGTTGCAAAGCCATAGAATAATTACCACCAAAATAATGAAAAGGTCAGAATATGTTATAATAAATGAAGTGAGTTTGTGCCTGTTGCCAACATCTCCCACTTTAATTGGCATTTGCTTTTAAGGAAATACTGTGACATTTACACTTCAATTATACATAATAGGAATAGTAACCAAGTTTCAAAGCAAACAAAAGAGCTGAAAAACTAAAATTCTACATTTGGAACAGAAGAAAGAATAACAAAAGGTTTACATTTAAAATCAGATCTGCATTAAACCTATACACACAAAAGCACTGGATTCACCATTGATTCAAGCATTTGAATCCTACAGCTTAAGTTATTAGAAGGTTTTTATTAACTGAACCAATACTTTTTAATTAATTTATTTAGTTTTATGCCAATATGGGCAATGTGGAGCTTAAATTTCTTATATACATTGCATTTCGTGTTAGATTAATTTTTGTAATGCAGAATTCATGTTCATTTGTACAACAAATCGTCAATGGTTTTGCACTGCCTGTTGAACAAAATTCCCTCTCCTTCACATTAACCTTTAACCTGCTCCAAATGGTAGAGTTAATTAACCAGCCTTATTGCTTATTTATTCCCTGTATAAATATAATTATTTTTAAATAATTAACTCAATGTCTGTCAAATTGAGAACTGCTTCCTCTCTCTGGGCAAGAATACAATTGGGTCATTTACATTCAATGTGATGAAAAAGACCAGGAAAAAATACAGAGGCCATTTAAAAAATTTTGCTCCTTTTATACCTTATTAAATGCAGGGCCACATATTATAATGATGTTTCCAACTGAGCCTTTCTCACCAGACATTAATTTCACCAACTTTTGCTGAAGAGAACAAGAACTTATAAGGCACTACCTGGTTAAGTAGAGTTTGGAAGAGGGAAAATCCATAATATTTACATTTCCTGCAAAATTCTTTCTCAGCTTCCATGTCTTTCTTTAGATAACTTTTTCCATTAAAACTACCTGTTAAAAACAGGTATGTATACCAAAATCCCACACAAAACCTCATAATATTCCAAGGGCAAGAGACATTAAAATGTACTCCCAACTGTTAATATAGTTTATTATTTTGTTTCTACTCAGGCATATATTTTTCCTTCTAGGAGTTAGTTAATACACTAGGTAATTATAAGTTTATAATTTTTTTCAGAAAAACTGCTAAACCACATCTAATTCAAAACTGTAACTGTAAAAATAAGAAATATATTGGAATTAAATAGCTTCTGCCCTGGCCTAAATAAATAAATAAGTAAATAAATAAAATACCTTTCCCAAGGTGAAGTTCTAGTTCTTATCTCTGCAACATGTGGGCTGAACAAGTGCAGACGTCTCTTTCTGCTGTAAATATAGATATGCTTGATAAAATAAGACAACAAAAAAATAAGTCAAGCCATCCAGGAAACAAAAGAAGAACTCAAAGAAGATAGAAAATAACACACTTCATAGACATAAGCTCAGGAACCAATGATATAATGAACAAGGGGTATGTTTTCCCTTGAATATAAGAGCTCAATCAGAAACATGAGTTTTGTGTTTGGACCCTCAGAATTACACAGTATCCCTGCTTAACTAAGATCTTTGGGATTTTTGTCCCCTTCATTGAACAATAAGAGAAAAACTCGGTTCTTCAACTTTTGAATTTATAAGATGTTGATTTAGGTTCTGGATGGAAAAGGAAAAAAAAATCTCATGAGAACAAAATAATCTAAGTTTGCACATGTATATGTCTATTCCAAATTTATATTATTCTAAGGGACTAGACAGTCCAAGAAAGGAAACTCATGTAAAAATAACATAATATTGGAAAAATGTACAAAACTTCTACATAGGTATACTTCTGGAACTCATGGTTCATGGGAAACTTCTAGGGGGAAATAAAAAACTCAAGAAAAAAATGAGCTCAGAATCAAGAACAAAAACATGAAGAAATAATGTACATGAAGGAAAGCCAATAGATGTAATGCAAAATATAATACAAATTGAATTGAAATTATAGGAAATCTGGAAGATAATTAAAAATGATTTCAAAAGTTAAAAACAAAAGTTGGAAGAAAATGGAAAAGAGGGAAAATTATTTAAAATATATGAGAATACTTAAATCATATAGTCTTTGATGTCATGAAATCAGTAAAAGAGTTAAAAATAAGATTAGACATAGCTGAATACAATACTGATGAGTTGAAAGTTAAATGAAGAAATTACCTATGTGGGAGTATACATTTGCAAATTTTTTTAACATTAAAAGACACAGAATACACACTTAAAAGAGTGCCTACATATCCCTAAACTTATTTCAAACAGGGGAACCCAATAGAATTAGAAGTGTAAACATTTAAAAAATAATTTTTAACTAATAAAATACTTCAGATTTCATAAAAGTCATTAGTGTTCAGATTAAAGAATCATACAAAGTACAAAGCAGGATAAATAATAATCCTTTGCCTTTACACAAACCCTATGGAAATGTAGAATATGAAATCAGTAAAAGTTAAATAATCATAAAAGGTAAAGTTCTTCTTTAAGAGCAAACAAACACCACATGAATTTTGACAAAAGGAAATGTCTCATCAAAAATAATAGAGGCCAGGGGCACCTGGTGGCTCGGTCTGTTAAGCTTTCCCTTCAGCTCAGGTCATGATCTTGGGGTTCTGGGATTAAGTCCCACTTCTAGGTCCCTGATCAGTGGGAGTATGCTTCTCCCTCTCCCTCTGCCCTTCCCACCACTCCTGCTGAAGCTCTCTCTCTCTCTCAAATAAATAAATAAAATCTTTTAAAAAAACAATAGAGACCAGAAAATAGTGGAATGGTATTTTTAAGTGCTGAGAGAGGATGTCTATGCTTCTGCACCCAATTAAGATCTTGTTATGAAAACAAATTAGAAAAAAAATCTGACTTTTCCACTTATAATTATATTAAAATAATTCTAAAGCATGGAAGGATTGTCAGGCAAACATAAATTTGTGAAAAATTTTGGTAAATATTTAGGTAACTCTAAGTAAGCATTAATGATAACACATAATATTTAAATTGGAAAGTCAAATTTAGTAACCCAAACTATAAACAAATTAACAATTAAGGAAAATGAGTCAGAGTTGAAAAGATTAAATCAACCTATGCTCTCACATTCTTTAGGTGGCTAGAGGAGATATTCAATAAATGTTGTCTTCGTTAAAAATTTAAATACAACTAATAAAATATGAATTATATACATATAATATCCAGTGGGAGTATAAGTAAAACTTGAGTAATTCAATTAATACTATAAAGTTAGGGAAAATTTAATATATTCATATATACACATGTATACTTAACTTTTTTTTTTTTAAAGATTTTATTTATTTGACCGAGAGAGATCACAAGAAGGCAGAGAGGCAAGCAGAGAGAGAGAGAGAGAGAGAGAGAGAGAGAGAGGAGGAAGCAGGCTCCCCGCAGATGGGAAAGCCCGATGCGGGACTCGATCCCAGGACCCTGAGATCATGACCTGAGCCGAAGGCAGAGGCTCAACCACTGAGCCACCCAGGTGCCCCACATGTATACTTAACTTATATACATATGAATATCTGAACATCTGAACATATATAGTCATATACATATATGAATCAAAGAAAAATCAAGAAAAATATAAAACCCAAAATAAAATAAAATAAAAAAATAAAAAAATAAAAAAATAAAAAAAATAAAATATCCAGATTTGTCAAGCACAATAAATAACACATTTTATAGTGCCATTTCAAGGACAAACTTCTCAAATTGAGGAAAATAACAAAATCCAGCTCTGTTAATAATGAAAGATCCATCTAAACATAATGAAAAAGAAAGATTAAAGAGAACACAGGAAACTATTGAATACTTATTGAATAATAACTAAGAGAACTGTTGTATTAATATTAATTTTTGACAAAATAGACCTTGAGGAAAGATAATACCTATAGTAAAGGTGTTCATTAATTAAGGAGAAAGAAACGATTCAACATAAAATACAAAAGATACAAATAATACAAAAAATACAAATAATAAATACAAAAAAATACAAAAAATAAATAAGTTTTTTACCCAAAATACCAGCCAAATGTATATAAAAATGGAAATTACAAAAATAATTTTCCAAATATATAATCACAAGTCTAGATTTTAAAACAATTTTCTCAAAATTTGATAACACCTAAGAAAAATAGCTTCATTGAGTGACTATATACTGAATCTTATGTTCAATATAAAGGAATACATTGTTCTTTCAGGAACTCATGAAATATTTATAAATCAATCAGGAAAAAGGCCACAGAACAATTTCAACAAATACCAGTAAATCAATATCCTATAGGTCATAATCTCTAGTTAGAAGGTAATAAATTTAGAAATCAATAATAAAAGTATAACCAATTTTCCAATAAGCTGGTAGAAGAGAGAATATTTGTCAGTAATTTCTACATTAATGAAGAAATAATTATGAAAATTACAGAATACATGTGAGTGCATATAACAATATAAACATTAGATATTTAACCACACCTAAAAAAACTTATTGGGACATTTATAGACAATAAAACATATCTTAGAAAGAAAAATATTTAAAATTAAGGAGTTCAGTATTTAATAAAAGAAGTTAGTTGGAAAATAATGGTGTAAATTCAAGTAAGTAAAAAACAAAACAAAAAAAATGGGATAAAAGTCTGAAAAATTTTTATGCCGAAGGCCAGATATTTAATATTTTAGACTTTGTGGGTCATACAGTCTTTATTACAACTACTCAATTCTGCCCTTCTAATTCAAAGGAGCCATAGACAGTACATGAACTAATTAGGACTTTAAAACTGCTCTACCAGAGAGTAAAGATCTCCAACAGGCAGAAAATCAGTAAGTACACAGTAGAACTTGATAATACCAATAATCAACTGGATATAATGCACATCTATACATGATTTCATCCAACAACAGCAGAATACACATACCTTTCAAGGATACAGGGAACATTTCACCAAGAAAGCCATATTCTGAGCCATAAAACACATCTTAAAATTAAAAAGAGAGAGAGAGGGAGAAATAATCATACAATGTGTATCCACAAACAACATAGAATTAAATAAGAAACTATATCAGAAAGATAACTGGAAAAACCCAAAACATGTGGAGATTAAACAACATACTTCTAAATATCATAAGGGTCAGAGAAGAAATCTCAAGAAAAATTTCAAAATATTTTGAACTAAATAAAAATGAAAATAACTTACCAAAAATCTGTGGAACTTAGCAAAAACAGTACTTAGGAGGGAAATTTATAGCATTGAATTCAAATATTAGAACAGAAGTACCTAAAATAAATAACCTAATTTCTAACCTTAAGAAACAAGAAAAAAAGCAGCAAGTTAAATCCAAAGTAAACAGAAGAAAATAGATAAAAATGATGATTTAAACAGAAATCACTAAAATTCAAGATAGGAAATCAAAAGAGAAAATCAATCAAACCAGAATCTGAGTATTTAAAAATACCAATAAAATTGATAAGACTTTGGCTAAGTTGGGGCACCTGGGTGACTCAGTGGGTTAAAGCCTCTACCTTTAGCTCAGGTCGTAATCCCAGGGTCCTGGGATAGAGCCCCGCATGGGGCCCTCTGCTCCTCGGGGAGCCTGCTTCCTCCTCTCTCTCTGCCTGGCAGAACAAATTAGTAATATCAAACATAAAAAGGGACATCCCAATAAATCCTATAAACATTAAAGGCTAATAAGGGAATACCATCAATAACTCTATGCCCACAAACTTGATAACCTAGATGAAACAAACCAATTCCTTGAAAAACACAATTTGTCAAAACTCACCCAAAAAGAAACAATGTGAATGAGCCTATATCTATTAAAGTAAATCAATAACTAATAATCTTCTGACAGAATGCACCAACCAGTACTAAATAGGTTTACTATTGAATACTACCAAACACTTAAGGAAGAAACTATAGAAATTCTCTACATTCTTTTTCAGAAGATAGAAGCAAAGAGAGCACTTCCAAACTCAAAATTCTATGGAGTCACCACTAAACTAATACCAAACCAGACATTACAAGAAAAGAAAGCTATACATGGCTATCTCTCATGAATATAAATGTAAAAATCTTCAAAAAATATTAGTAAATTGAATCCAACAATGTATAAAAAGAATCACATACCATGACAAAGTGGAATTTATTTTAGGTATGTAAGGCTAGTTCAACATTCAAAAACCAATTAATGTAATTCATTACGTTAATTCACTAAAAAAGAAAAATCACATGATCATATCAATAAATGCAAAAAAAGCATTTGACAAAATCTAACACTGACTTATGAGAAAAAAAAACAAAACAAAAAACAAAACAAAACAAAACCTTTCAGCAATCTAGGATAAAAAGGTTCTTCTTCAACTCAATAAAGAACATCTAGAAAAAACCGCAGCTCACGTTAAACTTCATGGTGAGAACCTAGATTCTTTTTCAGTAAGATCAGGTAGAAGGCAGAAACGTCCCCTTTCACCTCTTTTTTTCAATTGTACTGGAAGTTCTCACTAATACAATATGACAAGAAAATGAAATAAAAAGCATACAGACTGGGAAATAATGAAAATTCCTGTGTTTCTTTGTTTACAAGATGACATGAATATCTATATAGAAAATCCAAAAGCACCAGCAACAAAAAACACCCTCCTGGAACTAATAAGTAGTCATATCAAGGTTGAAAGATACAAAACAAATGTACAGAAGTGAATTGTTTTCTATATACCAGCATTGAGCAAATGGAGTTTGAAATTTAAAACACAATACTATTTACATTAGCACTCCCTCAAATGACATTGCTTTTTTATGCACAATGTAAAGAGAATGAGCAGACAATCCATAGACTAGAAGAAAATATTTGCAAAGACACATCTGACAAAGAACTGTTATGCAAAATCTAGATTTTAAAAAACCCTCTTGAAACTCAACAATAAGAAAACAAACAACCTCATCAAAATATAGGACAAAGATTTCAATGTTCACCGGACCATAGAGGATATAGTGATGTCAAATAACCACATGAAAATATACTCAACATCATATTTCATCAGGAAGATACAAATTAAAATAATGATATACCACTATACATCTTTTAGAATGCCCAACTCTGAAATACTGACAATGCCAGATGCTAGCAAAGATGCAGAGCAAGAGGAATTCACTCTCATTGCTGGTGGGAATGCAAAATGATACAGCCACTTTGGAAGACAGTATGGTAATTTCTTACAAAATGTAACATACTCTTACCATAGGACCTCACAGTTATACTCCTCCTCTTCAGTATTTATACAAGTATAAATAGTTAATTTATTCAAGTATAATAGTATAAGGTTATACATAATACATTTGTCCAAACATAATGGAGCTGAAAATTTATACCCACACAAAAACTTGCACATGTATGTTTATAGCAGTTTTATTCATAATTGCCAAAACTTGGAAGCCACCAAGATGTCTTTCAGTAGGTGAATGAATAAATTAAACTGTTGTATATCCCAGCAATGATATGTTCAACAGTGTAAGAAGGAATGAGCTATCAAGCCATGAAAAGACATGGAGGAAACCTGAATGCATATTACTAAGTGAAAGAAGCCTGTCTAAAAAGGTGATATACTATATGATTTCAACTATAAGGCATTCTGGAAAAGACACAACTATGCAGGCATTAGAAAGGTTAGTAGTTTCCAGAGGTGAGAAGGGGGATGAATAGGTGGAGTACAAAATATTTTTAGACTAGTGAAAAGATCTTACTGAAATACCATAGTGATGGAAATATGTCATTATACATTTGTCCAAACCCATAGAATGTACAAGACCATGAGTGACTCTACTGTCAACCAAGGACTTTGAGTAATTATGTTTCAATGTAGGCTTATCAATTGTAAAGCATGTACCATTCTGGTTGGAACTATTGATATCAGGGAGGTTATGCATGCATGGAGTAGAAGGTACATGGGAAATCTCTGTACCTTCCCTTCAGTTTCCTGTGAACCCCAGACTGGTCTACTGCTACACACACACACACACACACACACACACACACACCAGTCTTTTTAAAAAGGCAAATGCTTCCTTAGCTGTAGTCAATAATGTATGTGCTGTGTGCTTGATTTTGGTTTATAAAGACACACAGGAAGCCCCTCTTGGCCCCTAGCTAAAGTCATTTCCTTCCCTAACTATGCCTTTTTGTACTGGATGATATTAAGTTTCATGTGGCTAATACTATTATTATCAATAGCAAAGTATCAATGACAAGAATAAATAGTACATGCTTGGAAACTGAAAATGGTTTGTTGCTTTATGGTTCAAAATGTTATCCTGCCAGATGAAGAATTTCATTGAATTTTTCTTTCTCAGGAAATTTGGTAGAATTGAAATAATTCTGTCATTTGAAAGAGGGAAAAAGGAAATGGAAGGCAACTCATAAGTGTATGCATTATTCAAAAGGCATTCTTTTTCTCTGGGTATAAATAATGTCACTGATATTGATTCTAGGGTTTATGCTATGGAATTTCCAGCAGTGACCAGTCATGAAGGCTGGGTATGGGAGCAAATAGAGAAATGAAATCCAATTCAAATAGAGAAATGAAATCCAATTCAAGCCATGTGAGTGGATAGTCCTGTTGTTAGTAACGACAGAATCCGAGATAAGGCTGCGATCTGCCTTCTCAAGACTGCTAGCTAATGAACTAAATCAGTGGCTACTGGTTTTGTTTTGTAGGGTTTTAATTAAATAGATAGTTTGCCACCATTCAGACATAAACAGATTTTCTTACTCCCAGGACAGATTCTGGTGCTGCCCATAAAACTATCACATTTTTAATGTAGCACTTATAAATATTCCATCCCTGTATGCGGTACACAGCACACCTCAAGTGTGACAAGACACATGTGTATCTGTAATCATCCTGGTTCCATTTCCTGTCTATCTTCGGGCACCTTCATTGATTATTTCTCAAAATGAGAGAACATGATGTCATTTTACAGGTGTTTCCAGTGAATTTTTCTGGTAGTACATGGAGGAATGGATGTGGATGAGATGGGGATTTTTATGTCTATATGAGAGAGGGAATGTTTTGGTTTTACCCAATGTTGTTAGAGTATAAATTAATGCATCAATAAAAATTTTATTTTCTCTCTAGGAGAGAAAAAAAAATCAACTTGTGTGGCTTCTCAAGCACTTTTCATTGCCCTCACTGTTTCTGGAAGTATTTGGTTCAGAGCAAATACTGGTTTACTTCCCTGTTCAGTATTATCACTCTCCCTCCCAAACATGCACAAACACAATATGTCGATTGAGGCAAGTTAATCTGACAATTACCTACACTATATATTTTCTCTCCCTTGTTTCCCTTCTGCCAAATATTTTGGGGGTATGTCCTCTATGTTCAATGGTGACTAGGTGGATACTTCCTCTGCTCTGGAAATGGGCAGATGGTAAGCCCCTAAACTGACTTCTTGCCTGGGTACCAAATAACTCACAAGAGAGCAATCTAGTCTCCTGCCTCAGGGCTATTGAGAAACCTGTCTAACTCATGGGTATCCTCCAGGCTCCATCCACTATAACTATTGTTTATGAGATTCATCTTCTCTCAAGCTTTCCTATCTTCATTCACTCTTATACCTCATGTCCATTTTAACGGGTAACCTCTTCTACTTCTATTGGGCATACATTTTTTTTTCCAGACTCATTCTTCTTAAGCTTAAATAAAAAAAAAATGTTATTGCAGCTTCTCAATTTCTTAGGATTATGCCAATACCATAAATGCTATCATCAAAAGAGGAAATTCATGTCATCAGTAGCAATACTTAATTATCTTAAATTTTAAAGCAGAGGAAAATTTACAGTGTACTAACCCAGAGACCCCCCCCCCCAAATTGTGACTTTTACATATGGAGAAACTAAAGTCCCTCAGTTTTAATGTGAAATACTGATATTAATTCATGTATCCCTATGCCAATGCTCTTCTCTTGTGTAAGTCTTTGGTTCAGCTACCTACATGAAGTTCATTCCTTCTTTTTGAACAAATCAAAGCACTATATTTGGCACTGAAGTAGGTAACAGCAAACAAAGAAAACCACATGGTTTCTTCCCTCTTTGCACCCACAGTCTGATGGGATAGACAGATAATAATCAAAAGTCATATAAACAGATGTAAAATTACAATCACAGCCACTGTCCAGAAGTGTAAATACTGCATGTGATGAGAGATTCTATTAAGAGAATTTGACTGCATTGGTTAGATTGGAGAGAAATGCTCTGAAGAAGTAAAATGTAAACAGTGAGACTAATCAACTAGGTGAATAAGGATAGGAAAAATATTTATGACAGAGGAATAATCTTTGTAGAGATTCTGCAGTGAAAGATGGCAGAAAAACTAGAGTTGAGGATGATGGAAGCAAGGCAAAGAGCAGACAAATGCAGTTGGTGACACAAGGAGATGACACCATGCTGGCTTTTAGGACAAGTGAAGGTTTGCTTTGTTCCAAAGGCAGCAGGAAACCATGCATGGGCAGGTCTCAGCTCATCTGCTGTGCTGCCCTAGGTCAACCCCAAATTCCCTCACCTGAATGTTACTCTGCCTCCTCAGGCTCCCCTCTTTCCTCCTTATTTCTCCCAATGTTTTATTCTCAGCAGCCGCCAGAAGGATTGATTTAAACTCAGGTCAGATCAAGTTACTTGTCTGCCCACAGCCAATTACTAACATCCTGTCTTTCCCAGAATAGCATCCAAAGTCCATCTGCTGACTTTAAGGCCTCCAATGACTGTGTTCACAGCTACCTTTCTAAATTCCTTTCCTAACCCTCTTTCTCCTGGTTCTTTCTGTTACTGCCTGTGATTGTTCCAGAACTCTTCAAGCATGCTCCTGCCTTGATGCTTTGGCACTTCCTGTCCTCTAGACTGACCTTTTCCCTCGGATGCACTTGACTCACTCCCTCAAGTACACAGGTCTGTCCAGACCACACTCACTGGGGGGGGGGGGGGGTCTTCCCCAACCTCCCCATGTAAAACAGCCACTACTCTCCACCATCCTCTCTATCACTATCCTCAGCGTTATTTCTCTTCATTACTGCTACCTGACATATGACATCTACTGGTTTCTTTGTTTTGGTCAGTCTGCTCCCACTACAATGGAAGTTCTTTGAGACCTGAGGCTTGTTTACTGTGTTATCTCTAGTGGGTAAAAAAGTGTCTGGCACATAGTAGATACTCCATAAATATTTATTGAATTAATGAATAAACGAGAGAATAAATCAATGAGAGACTGTGGGATATCCATCACCACAATATCTCCACCCATCAGGTACTGTCCAATTCTTCTCCTGAGTAGAGAATGTTCCCTTGTATGCAGACAGCAGAGATATATTCCAAAGCTCATCCATCAAGAGCCATCTGTAGTCCTGCTTATTCTCTAAAACTTCCTCTCAATACTTGGCAATCTTTTCCTTTAAATTCCCAATAAGCCTGATCATCTTAACCAATAACTTATCTATGATTACCCATGGTCTCTTGCTCCTATGAATAGTTTTTAATCCACTGAACACAAGTGCTAGTAATTTGACTATATTTATTCAAACTTCCTTTCCTTTCCTTTCATGTATGGTTGTCAATGTAATATTATTTAGCAAGGGGTAAATACGCACTTGTCACTTGCTTGTGATAAGTAAATAAAGAGTAAATAAATAGAATAAATAAATAAAGTAATACTGGTATCATTCTTAAGTAGAAACAGGAAACAACAATTTATCAAAAAAGTTGAATTTTAGTTAAGGCATAACTTTTATGTGATGGAATAGTGGATGTAGACACGGAAAGGTAAGTTGGATGTTTTAATATGTTAAATTTGGATATTGGAAATGTGTAATTTTTTGTAAAGTTGGATGTTGAAAATGTGTAATTTTTCTCTATAAGAATGAGGAGACATTGGTTATTTCAGATCAATGGAACAGCATGGAAATACTAGGCTTTAGAAGAATAACTCCTGCAGTATTGTTAAGACTAATTGGTTAGAATACAGAGAGAAACTGGTTGATTCAAAGGCCATCAAAGTTTGTCAGGCTGAACCAGACTCATATTTTTGATGTTCCTCACTTCTATTCAAGCATTTACTAACTGGGATTGGTGCTATACCATGCTATCTGTTTAGATTACAAAGATGAGCTTTGCATTTCATGGACATCCCACTAAAATCACTTCATTATCTACACTTTTCTTTTCAGTCCAAGAATTCCAGTTCTTATTTACAATGTCATGATGCATATTCATTAAGACTAACAAAAGTAATTTACATAGTATTTTGCAATTTAAAAATAGTACTCATGTGCATTATGTTATTTGATCTTGCAAGAATGCTAGAAAATAAGCTCAGTGAGAAATTCCCTTCAGTTTTCAATAAGAAAACTGTAGGTCAGATCTGTGACCTAGCCCAAGGTTACACAAACAACTGCCTGTGGATTCAGAATTGAACCCATCTATCCAAGTTCCAAACACAATATGGTTTTCCTTAGAATTTTGCTTCACATATTCTTCTAAAGTTCATGTGTAAGTGTTTTTTTTTCTCTACTGATTCCAGTTCAGTTGTCTTCTCCAGAACCTATAATTTATTGTTGTCTAATTTCATTAACTAATTTGTTATTAGTTTTATAAGATATGCCAAATATGCTGAGTTATATTATTTTTGTGATATGATTGCCAGGTTGTAAATACTAAAATTAAAAACAACAACAACAAAACTAGGCTTTCTCCTACCAGTTCAAAGCTTCTGTTTCTGATCTTTTATTTAAGAACTAAGAAAGAAAGGTATTTTAGAGACATGTATTTCATAAATAAAGTTAGATAATCTGTAGGTTTAAAATTTTAAAGTGAAAATGTAGACTCTCTCTAAGTTTGTGTATATATTTGAAATTTGTTATTTTGTTCAAATAAATTCTCATAATATGAAAAGCTAACAATTAAATTAGATGGAATAGTAAAATACCAAATTCTATTAGAAAACAGTAAACTAGAAGCTATACCTCTCATCATGTTTGGTCTGTGACATATAATATTGACTATAGCAGAAGAACAAATCAAACTATGAGTATAAACTGACTTGAATTCCAGATATTTGTGAAAGTAGACATCAGCTCATTATTATAGGTTTTATTCATTTGTTTGTTTGTTTTAAAGAAAGATCATACTTAACTCCTATACCTTGGTTTTAAAATAGCATTTTCAAATTAAAAAAAAATGAGGGATCTCTGGAGAAATGTCTGATTCTAGGGCTGAGGTTAGAAATATACAAGATAAGCCTCAGGAATCTTATAGTACCAGAGAGTAAGAAAATACTCAAGTAAAAAAAAGGATGGGGACATAATAAATGTACATAGGAAACTGACAGGAAGAGCTCCCAATGGGCAAACACAGATAATTTGAGCAACAAAGGAAATAATGTGGTATTGTAATGTAACCCAATTATAAATAAGCATAATGGGACACTAATACAAATAAATAAATAAATGGAAGAGGATGCAAAACTTAAGTTAACCTTTTCCTTATTCTTCCAGATTTTAGCTTTCTATATGAAACATAAATTAAAATTTAGAAGGGAATGGGAGTAGGCACACTATCCTATGATGTTAATGAAAACATAATTGGGAGTGGAGATGGGAACATCAGGAGCAGTTCATATTAGAGAATAAACACCTACACCTGCCTAAAAGACTATGTCAGAGAACTGGGAAATTCAAACTGTTAGAGAAGGTCCAACAGATGACTAACATGAATTAGTGATTATTAGGCATCACAGCTTTATCATAGAAGATGATGTTTAGGAAGAAAAGTTTCTTTTTGTGACATAAACAGTAAGGAGAAGTAAGGACACTTTACATGCTGTGTAAGTAAGGATCAGTTTATATGTTGTCAAATGATGGATAGATCTCATTCCTTTCAGAGATAAGTAAACAGAAAATAAGAGCTGCATTAGAACTTTGAAATGATAGTGAACAAAAAGAGAAAATAAATACGATTCCAGATGATTTAACCAAAGAATGCCTCTCTGAAGAGCATGTCACTGAAAGTGATTTGCTATAGGAATCTGATGAAATTTTGAGAAGATTTATAATCCTGATATGAAAACTGTATAATCGGGTGCCTGGGTGGCTCAGTGGGTTAAGCCGCTGCCTTCGGCTCAGGTCATGATCTCAGGGTCCTGGGATCGAGTCCTGCATCGGGCTCTCTGCTCAGCAGGGAGCCTGCTTCCCTCTCTCTCTCTCTCTGCCTGCCTCTCCATCTACTTGTGATCTCTCTCTGTCAAATAAATAAATAAAATCTTAAAAAAAAAGAAAACTGTATAATCACATACATTGAAGAAACTATAAAGAGATAAAAAGGAGTTGAAATTAGATAATATGTTTTGAAGAAATTAAGAAAAGAATAGAGGGGAAGTTAAAATAAAGTAACAGACATATTGTTACATCATTAAACAATTGGATGAGAAACATCATTCAAAAATATACTGAAGGCAATTTTTCCTGAGCTGACACAAAGCTTTAGTGTGTGGATTAAGAAATTAATAGAGCATCATCAAATGTAATACAACAATGACATCATCAATCCATGGCCTGGAGAGATAATTGAATTTTAAGGGAAAAAAAAAAATCTCTCAAGCACCCAGTCAGTGAAAACATAGTACTTACAAAGGAACCATATTCAGAATGATTAAAAACAACAAATACATGAAGCAAGGAATCTACAGAAGGTGACGAATTTGTGAATTTTGCTGTTCAGATGATGAAGATGAACCTACAGAATTTTGAAAGACAGAAACTGAATAGAAACCATACACAGGTATTCACATAGAAGAACCAAAATGATTTCACTCTACTTCTATTGATAAAACAGCTTTGAGGCTTGAAGCAAATCATTTGATTCTGCTTGTCTCTACTTTCTCCACTTATGAAATGTTACCACATCTCAGTGATGTCAAAGTACTAATTAATATTTTAAAGTTCCATGCACATGTTGGCTTTTTTCTCTTTTCCAGAGTACTCTATTCAGAAAGGCTCTGACATCATCATGAGTTTCCTAGCCCATAACCATTACTCAAAATTGTCACTCCTAAGACTGTAGACTCTTGCTGTTTGATTGTCAGTTTTCTAGTTCAGGCAAGAATACTTCCATTGATCTCATTTGTATTCAAATTACAGGACATGAAATAAAAGCTATGAAATTTTCTTTTCTTCTTCTTTTTTTTTTTTTTTTTTTTTTTTTCCAATGAGTTTCGCTTTTACAAAGTCTTGAAAACAACTTTTCTAAGTTGAAACGTATGATGTATTCATTGACTTCTTCTGTGCTACCTCTTGCCTCACCACCACTGGTGTTTTCTGAATGCTATGAAAATATTTAGAAAAAACATTTGCTATTTTCACACCTGTGTTCATCTGATGTTGAAAGATTCTTTTAAAAAATACTCTTTAATAAATCAATTTGAGAAACATGTCCATTTTGAATAATTTCTGAGGAGGAAAGCAAATCAAACAAACAAGCAAAAAAACCTTATGAATTCAATTCATGCCATTCTGACACATAGTTTTTTGTTCTACACAAAGATAATGCAAAATCTAGGCTGTTGAATGAGGTCCCATAGCTGCCATAAGACAAATTCTTAGTGAAAACTCCATAAATTTTAAGGTCTTCAGAGAATCAAATGGGAGGACTTAAGAAAAAGAGGAAGGTGCTATTTTTTGAAATGATTTCAAGGAGGTATAAATGACTTATATAGATGAAGAATTCAAAAGCATACAGAGATGATCAGAAAATTGACTAATCATGCTTTTTTGCGGGGGGATGTCTTTATTAATCTCTGGAACCAGTGCTAATTAGGATTAGTGTGACTTCATGTAGTTCTATGTTTATAATATTAATAAAAATACTTTGATAAATGTTTTTCTATGTTGCCAGTTATTTTTTAAGTGTTTACATGTACTAACTCATTTAATAATTGCATTAGCCCTGTGAAGTGGTTACTCTTCCTATCACGAGCATTTTTACAGAGATTCTATAAATTAAATCATGCCCGGTGGCCCATAAGTTTACATGGTTAAGCCTGAAGCTTAAAACTGAATAGTCTGGCTCTAGAATGCTATTAACACAACACTTCACTGCCTTCCTGTAATATAATGGAAATGGCAAATAAGGGTTTACTTTCCCAACTCCATTGTCCTTATTAATTTCATTTGGAAACTTGAAGACTGGCTGCCAAAATATCTATTTTTTTAAAAGATTTTATTTATTTATTTGACAGTTAGAGATCACAAGTAGGCAGAGAAACAGGCAGAGAGAGAGAGAGGAAGGGAAGCAGGCTCCCTGCTGAGCAGAGAGCCCGATGCTGGGCTCGATTCCAGGACCCTGAGACCATGACCTGAGCCGAAGGCAGAGGCTTAACCCACTGAGCCACCCAGGCGCCCCACCAAAATATCTAGTTTTATAAATCTAGTTATTGCTAGGATCTTGAGAATTTAACTTCATTATTGTGATCCTTATCTTTCAATATCAGACTCCATTGACTTTTTAAAGCAAAAGCATCACGTTTTCCATGATTCCAAGAGATTTCACTATAGGACATTGCTTCAGTTCCTACTGTAACTTAGAGGAAACCTTCACAGATTTTAGATCCTTTGAAATATAGAAGACTGGGGCACCTGGGTGGCTCAGTGTGTTAAGCCTCTGCCTTCGGCTCAGGTCATGATCCCAGGGTCCTGGGATCGAGCCCAGCATTGGGCTCTCTGCTCAGCAGGGAGCCTGCTTCCCTCTCTCTCTGCCTGCCTCTCTGCCTACTTGTGATCTCTGTCTGTCAAATAAATAAATAAATAAATAAATAAATAAATAAATAAATCGTTAAAAAAATATAGAAGACTACTTTCATTGTATATTTTTTCCTTCTTTGTCAAAGATTATTTGGCCATAAAGTTGAGGGTCCATATCTGGGCTCTCTACTTTGTCCCACTGGTTTATGTGTCTGTTTTTATGCCAGTGCCATGCTGTCTTGGTGACCACAGCTTTGTAGTAAAGCTTGAAATCAGGCAATGTGATGCCCCCAGTTTTGTTTTTCTTTTTCAACATTTCCTTAGCAATTTGGTTTCTCTTTTGTTTCCATACAAATTTTAGGATTTTTTGTTCCAGCTCTTTGAATAAGGCTGGTGGAATTTTGATTGAGATGGCATTGAAAGTAGAGATTGCTCTAGGCAGTGTAGACATTTTAGCATTCCAATCCATGAGCATGGAATGCTCTTCCATCTTTTTGTGTCTTCTTCAATTTCTTTCATGAGTATTCTATAGTTCCTCAAGTACAGATCCTTTACCTCTTTGGTTAAGTTTATTCCCAGGTATCTTTTGGTTCTTGGTGCTATAGTAAAGGGAATCAATTCTCTAATTCCCCCTTCCATATTTTCATTGTTAGTGTATAAGAAAGCAACTGATTTCTGTACATTGATTTTGTATCCTGCCATATTACTGAATTGCTGTGTGAGTTCTAGTAGTTTTGGGGTGGTCTTTTGGGTTTTCCATATAAAGTATCATATCATCTGCGAAAAGATGGTGTTGAGAAAATTGGACAGCTAGATGTAGAATAATGAAACTTGGCCATTTTTCTTATACCATACACAAATATAAACTCAAAATGGATAAAAGCCTCAACACGAGGCAGGAATCTATCAAAATCCTAGAGGAGGGCATAGGCAGTAACCTCTTCAACATTGGCCACAGCAACTTCCTTCAAGATATGTCTCCAAAGGCTAAGAAAACAAAGGCAAAAATGAACTTTTAGGACTTCATCAATATCAAAAGCCTCTGAACAGCAAAGGAAAGAGTCAAAACAAAGAGGCAACCCACAGAATGGGAGACGATATTCGCAAATGACACTATAGGCAATGGGCTGATATCCAAGATCTATAAAGAACTCCTCAAACTTAACACACACAGAACAGATAATCATGTAAAAAAATGGGCAGAAGACATGAACAGGCACTTCTACAAAGAACACATACAAACGGTTAACAGACACATGAAAAAATGTTCATCATCATTAGCCATCAGGGAGATTCAATTCAAAACCACATTGAGATACCACCTTACACAAGTTAGAATGGCAAAAATTAACAAGACAGGAAACAACAAGCTTTGGAGAGGATGTGGAGAAAGGGGAACCCTTTTTTTGCATTGGGAATGCAATTTGGTACAACCACTTTGGAAAACAGTGTAGAGATTCCTTAAGAAATTAAAAATAGAGCTTTCTTATGATCCTGCAATTGCACTACTGGGTATTTACCCTGAAGATACAGATGTAGTGAAAAGAAGGGCCATCTATACCTCAACACTCATAGCAGCAATGGCCACAATAGCCAAACTGTGGAAAAAAACAAGATGCCCTTCAACGGACAAATGGATAAAGAAGATATGGTCCATACACACAATGGAGTGTTATGCCTCCATCAGAAAGGATGAATACCCAATTTTTGCATCAACATGGACAGGACTGGAGGAGATTATGCTGAGTGAAATAAGTCCAGTGGAGAGAGTCAATTATCATATGGTTTCACTTACTTGTGGAGCATAAGGAATAACATGGAAGACATTGAGAGATTGAGAGGAGAAGTGAGTTGGGAGAAATTGAAGGGGGAGACAAACCATGAGAGACTGTGGACTCTGAGAAACAAACTGAGGGGTTTGTAGGGGAGGCAGTTGGGGGTTAAATAAGCCTGGTGGTGGGTATTATGGAGGGCGTGTATTGCATGGGGCACTGGGTGTGGTGCATAAACAATGATTTTTGGAAAACTAAAAAAAATAATAATGATAATAAAATAAAATTAAAACAAAACAAACAAAACAAAACAAAAGACTACTTTCAAATTCCTCTTGAAAGAACCCATTTGGATGGCATCGATCTTGAACTCCCAATGAATCAGTACATCTGTGAAAGGAAAAAAAAAAATGGTGGTATTTAATATAAATCTAAAGAGAAACTAGGAAGAATTTCTGTTGACAACTTACCTCATTATTGCCATTAAACATACCCTGGTTTTATGGTATCTTCCAGGGCGGTATGCTGTATTGAAATTTGCTACTGCTGCTGGAATCAAATCCTGTGTGTGACTGATGGGCATTTTACTTGAGGTAACTGTATTCACTAGATCTAGGCACCTTTTCAAAATCCTTATTTGTTGGTGATTACTGACCTGGGGCTGGTCGGCACCCTCTCAGAAGTGCAGTTTATATTAACCTGACATGACTGCTGAGTAACCCAGACTCCCCTTTATATTACACAAACAATGTACTTCCATGAATCAACCAAGAACTAACTACGGGTCTGCATGGCTTTGGTAAATGCTGCTGACACATGCTTTCTCAAGCACATTTTATTCAGAGGATGCATGGAAAGTCATTCCTGATCACTGTTTCTATGCAAATTGGAGGTGATTGAAAGGAAGAACAGAATATTTCTAAACAGGCAATGATGAAGATGAGTCTCAGGATCAATGGCTTGCATCAACTCCTAAGCTTAATGTCATTCAACTTCAGGTGGTAGATCCATCTAGAAGAGTGTGGGTACCCTTTGGGCCTACCATAAACTATCGAATACCAGCATGTTCCTCTATACCCTACTTCCTAGACCACTCAATGAATGAGTAGAAACAACTTCCTTCCAAAGCTTTTAAAGAGCATTTTTGTTTTGTTTTGTTTTAGAGAAAAGAGAGAGAGCACATGAACAGAGGGGAGGGGCAGAGGGTGAGGGGGAGAGATAATCTTAAGCAGCCTCCAAACTCCACTTGGAACCCAACACAGGGTTTAATCTCACAACCCTGAGATCATGATCTGAGTCAAAATCAAGAGTTGGATGCTTAACCGACTAAGCCACCAGGCACCCCAAAGAACATATTGAGGTAAGATTTATCAAAAATAAAAATCAACTTCATTCAAAATATATGCATCAGGTAAAATTTTAACTATATATTAATTGAGAGCTTACACTTTAGATGTTTTTAATTTTTATATTTTTTCTTTAATTTTTATCAACACTTTTTAATTTATTTTATTTTTTTTTAAAGATTTTATCCATTTATTTGACAGAGATCACAAGTAGGCAGAGAGGCAGGCAGGGGTTGGAGGGAAGCAGGGTCCCTGCTAAGCAGAGAGCCCAATGTGGGGCTCGATCCCAGGACTCTGAGATCATGACCTGAGCTGAAGGCAGAGGCTTAACCCATTGAGCCACCCATGGGTCCCAAAACTTCTTAATTTCAATCAAATTCCATTTATATGAGAGTTGACTAAAAATACAAAAGTATTTTAAAAAAGGGAACAAAGGGTGAATGTAGCCAGAGCATCATTTTGTGAAGAAAAATAAAAATAAAATGTACAAGTTTATAATTTGTAATAATGAAAGTAGCAATAAAGCTACAAGCTAAACAGCATGGGGAAGAACCCCATGGAATCTCCATGTGGATATTATCTGCTTAAAGAGGCAAAGAAAATGGCCATATATAGCTGGTGAAATGTATTACAGCATGTTGGCCATATGCTGTTTGTTAAAATTCAAATTATGAGATTCATTAGAAAGCCAGAAGTAAGGATAAAGGAAACAGAATCCTAGATAAACATTAGTCTGACAGATAATTATCACTACATAACACTTAGCATTTCTTTTATGCTTCCCTCTCTCACCAGTTCCACCTTTCTGACTATGCTGAACACTGTGTCTAAACTTTCTCCATAAAAGAAGCTAGAAAAAATACAAATTTGGGATCATTACCTTTCATTTAGGGCCAGAGGATAAAAATTTCTCTCTTTGGCCAAACTAATATTGAGATCTGGGTCCTACAAACACCTCCTAGGCAGCTGTTGATATGGACTGGGTTTCTAAATGTAACAGATCTTCTTTATTGATGGTTTCTAATTTCTCATTGAGAGGACAGGATTGACAGGATTAGAGTCAAAATGACTAATTCCCAAACTCTGCTCAGCTCTTTTTAAGGTCTTAGGTTGTGCTGTCCAGGATGGTGCCCACCAGTCACATATAATTATGTATACTTAAGTCAATTAAAATGAATTAAAATTAAAATTCAGTTCCACCATCACACTAACCACACATAAAATGTTCAGATACAAACACACAACATAGCCATCACTGCAGTAAAGTCTGTTGGACAATGTTGGTTTTGGAGACTAACTGGTATATTCAGAAATCTTTTATATTTGCAGTGGACATTTTTAAAAAAATTACTTCAAAAAGACTCTGGAAGCATCTCTTGACCCTCTTTTCCTAAATCAATGAATCTGTTCTTAGGGTGGTTTCTTTTATTGAAGAGATCACACTATCATGTATGGATTCACTTATGTGCCCTATAGCCCTTTACTATATCCAAAATTAATCCAAACTTACTATATCCAAATTAATGCCATCACAGAGAATAAGACGCTACTGCAAATAACACTATCACATTCTCATTGTGGTATAGGTTGTCATCCAGAATCAAGTTACTTGTGTCCTTAAAACTACTATATTTATCTTCACATCTTATTTCAGAGTCAAGCTTTGGAAGATTGACTGAGCCAAGACAGCATCATTCAAATATACTTAGATTCAGTTTTGGTGTTCATTTTATTTATTCATTTATGTATTTATTTCTTAAATTTTAATTGCAGTGTAGATAACATACAGTGTTATATTCGTTTTAAGTGTACAATATAAGGGTTCAATAGTTTCCTATATTACTCAGTGCTCATCAAGGTAAGTGTAGTCTTAGTGTCCATTCTTGTATGTAAGATACACTAATTATTCAGAAGCTAACAGGGAATCTTAGCTATTCATCTATCTATTCATTATGCTCTGTGTGGAACAAATAAACACATTGGAACTCAAATTCTGTCTCTTCCCAGTAGTCTATACGATAGAGGTTGTATTTTGAGCACATTATTCTGGACCCACAACCAGCTCCAAATTACCAGTCTAGTCTAGGTTTGGGTGTAGGTATATGTATGTAAGTGAAGGATAGGTTGGTCATGGTTCTTCCTCTGACTGGTAAAATTATGACAGTTATAATTAACCAACTATTATGTTTCAAAACTATCTGATGATACTTGGGAATGCAGAACCATGGTTAGTCAACTCTTTAGCCTACTTTGAATAGTTCATAAATGAGAGATGTAGAATAATAATGTTCTCATAATTATCTCATTCCATTCTTCTAGGTTTTCCATTTCCAGCCACCAGGTATCATGCAAGAACCTGGGAGTATAGAGCTGATTGACACACGTTTTTATTCTTTTCAGTAACCAGCCTGTTAACATTACTTCTCTCCCCAAACTATTCTTTCCAAGACTGCCAGCCATCATCTACCAAATAAGGTGAGGTTTGTTTTGTTTTGTTTTGTTTTTTTAGCCTTTATGTTGCCTGAATTACACAGCATTTTACATAGCTACCCACTCACTACCCCTTTTAAAATTTTCTCTTTTCTTGTCCTCCATAGCTCTGCTACTCAGAGTAGAGTTAGCAATGAACTGTGTGTCTGCAAAGTCTTTGTTACCAGTCCATAATGAGCCAAGGAACATGTGCCAGAATGTAAGTCAAATATTTAGCTGATTTCTTTCTTTCTTTTTTGATAGCAATACTACCTTGATGAAGAAATTAGTGTGTTGATTTAATTCTAGTATTTGCTTTTTATCTCATCATAGTCTGGGAATCTTGGTAGTACTTTTCTATTCTTGGATCATTTCCTAATTTCTTAGTAGTTTCTTTTCTCCCTCTCAATGATAGCTAGACACACACACACACACACACACACACACACACACACACACACACACACATAATATGTATATATATATATTAAATATATATCTTCTCTTTTTTAATTAACATATAATGTATTATATTAACATATAATGTATTATTAGGGGTACAGGTCTGTAAATTATCAGGCTTACACACTTCACAGCACTCACCATAGCACATACCCTCCCCAATATTCATAACCCAACCACCCTTTCCCTACCCCCCTACCCCCAGCAACCCTCAGATTGTTTTGTGAGATAAGAGTCTCTTATAGTTTGTCTCCCTCCTTATCCCATCTCGTTTCATTTTATCCTTCCCTACCCCCCAGGTCCCCACTTTTCCTCTCAAATTCCTCATATTGGAGATCATATGATAATTGTCTTTCTCTGGTTAACTTATTTCACTCAGCATAATACCCTCTAGTTCCATCCACATCATTGTAATGGCAAGATTGCACTTCTTTTGATGGCTGCATAGTATTCCATTGTGTGTGTGTGTGTGTGTGTGTGCGTGTATACCACATCTTCTTTATCCATTATATATATGCCTTCTCTTAACTATTAACTTCTCCTGAGGCTCTTAACCTACATATAGAGAGAAATAATGAAAGCTCAATACTTGATATTCTATACTTGTTACCTTGTTCCCCTTCTTAATTCAAAAAAATGTATATGTGTATGTGGAGTGTGATGGATGGTTATGCAAGTCATATATGTAAACTGATGCTCACCTGCAAGATTTTAAGTTCTAAGGTGCGGATGATTGCCCATTAAACAGGCTTGGATTCATTAAATTAGACTTCAGTGTTCTCCATCTTTCTAGAACCCCAGCTTCTAGCACATATTTTGGTATGAGAGATGCCCAATTCATGGAAGAGTGAATCAGCAAAGGTGTTCTTAGTCTTGATGTCTATTTACAGAATGCCTCCTCCCCACCTCACCCCACCCCAAGATACTTAGCAAATGTTTTATGTCACTATCTTTCCTGTCTGTACTTTGGAACCCTCATTAAAGCAAACATGTTACTTGTAAGGTGTGAAAAGTTCTCACTTTGTAGTATCTCAAAAACCAGTTAAATAAATCCTTCCCAAGGGAAATGTTCATTTTAACTTTTGTGTACTTTTTTTCTTCTTCCATATCATACTTTCCTATTAGAAATTGTCATACTCTAATTAAATGTTTTCTTTACATATCCCATACCCCCCCATAATTTTCAGACCCAGAGGATAGATTGAATGAAAGATAATTAACTTTTTATTTTGCCCCTATTATATTCCAGTTATCTTACACGCATGACTGACTTTCATCTTCTGGCCACTCTCTGGGTGAGATATCATTATTTTCAATGCTTCAGATGAAGAATTTCAGACACAGATTAAGTATTTTGCTTAAATAAGAACTAGCAGAGTCATGATTCATACTGGTTTGGTTTAGAGGTTTCAGTTTTGTTTGTTTGTTTTAATTTTGGCATTTCTAAGATTCTGCAAAATTTCTAACAGTTATTTGAACTTTATTATGAATTAATGTGGCAAAAATGAACAAACAAAAACAATGTAATAAGAATAAAGTATTTTTTTTAAAGATTTTATTTATTTATTAGATAGAGAACACAAGTAAGCAGAGAGGTAGGCAGAGAGAAGGTTGGGGGGGAACCAAGCTCCCTGCTGAGCAGAGAGCCCGATGCGGGGCTCGATCCCAGGACTCTGGGATCCTGACCTGAGCCAAAGGCAGAGGCTTTAACCCACTGAGCCACCCAGGCGCCCCAAGAATAAAGTATTATTTACACCAAGTAGCCAACTTTAATCGTTGGATGCTCAGGTCCCTTAAATATCTTTGAAGACATTCATAATAAAAAAAAATATGTCCAAATATGTGTGTGTGTGTGTGTGTATACATATATGTGTATATATATACATATATACATCTATACATCATCAAAGCCAAATAGCAATGGGTAAATCTGTGGAGTCAGAAATGTCTGGCAAATATATCTCTACAATTTTGTAGATTCTGGAATTTTCAATTCTGAGTAGTTACTGGCCCTCTTAATCTTTCCTAACTTTCTTTGTGCATAAACTGACAGTAGAAAACTTAACCATACTTCAAACACCATTTCTTCTTTTTTTTAATTTCATTTATCCAGCCTAGACCAGTTCTCACCTGGGTGGTTGTTCTACTGAGATTTATCTCCTATAGTTTACTTTGGAAGTAATAATTAGTCTCTGTTACTCTAGGCTTTTTCCCAGAGTAATTCACTGATGGTGTTTAGGGCATAACTATAGTTACTAAACATCCTATGAGTCAGGGGGAGAAGGGATGTTGGTTTGTCTTTGGGCACAGAAATTTCCTCAGTGGAGACTGGTTGTCAGAGTAGTTGAAGCCTGTTCAAGCTGCTCCCAAAAACGTGTGCATGGAATGGACCTGGAAATTTACAGAGCTAACATGACCCCCTTTGATTATACATTGCCAAAGTGTTTCTGCATAGAAATCTTTGAGTTAACTAAAGCTGCTGAGTGAATTTGTCTAGAAAAGAAAAGTCATTAACAATAAAGTTGGAACCAAGAATGTTATATTGATTCTTCAAAGTTTTATTTGAGAATCTGATAAATCCCCTGTTTAAATAATGTTAAATATTCTCCTGAAAAGTATACTTTTGTTCTAATTAGAGTTTTATTTTAGGTTAGGAGGAAAAAAAAAATAAGAGATGACTCCTTAAAAGTTTTGAATGCATAAAACATAAGGTTTTATTATCCCAGAGAGAGACATTCTATTATGCAAATATATTAATTCAGTTGCTAGTATAGAGACTTTAAATAGAAATAACTTTAAATAAGGAATTTTATGTCAAGGGATTACTGAGTAAAATAATGACCTACTTGGTATTGCTTAGGTTGCATATAGGTTTAAAAAGATCTTTTTAATATATATTTGTTTGTGCAAACCATGTCCTATGACTACAAATTCTTCCAATTGCTCTAGAAATAAGAATCATCATTCAGAGTTAAAGTAGGCAAACAAGCACAAACATTGAACCTGAAAATGTGTTTGACATAATGTGCTTATTTTGAACCAACGTTGCCTAAATCTGTTAATGCAGAATGACAGAATAAAACTATAATAAGGTCTTTGTTATTTATCAATATGTGAGTGCTGATTCCATTTCAAGTCTTATGAAAATAAGAAAATGTGTATGTGTGTGTGCATGCATGTATATAGGTAAATGTAGACATATAAATATATATAAAATCTCTATATATATGTATGTAATATATAGATCCACATCTCCACATGTAAAGTGAGGGGAGGGAAGGAGAAATGGGTGACAAAAAAAAAAATGAAGCTCTTTAACATTGGCCAATCCATTTTTATGAATATATATTTTATAGGAATACATTTTAAATTCATCTTGTTTTCTTCAAAAATTCAAGAATATTTTAAACTTTGAAATATGAGAACCAACACTAGCAGAGGCATTTGTTATATCTTTTTGACCACTTGATATTTTTGAGCACCCTTCCTCATTTTGGGAAATTTCTCACACGTAAGTAATCCACACCTCACCAAATTAGTGATGAAGTTCTAGAACCTAGGTGAGGTTTGGTGGGGTGAGGTCCGGAGCCGATGACCAAGAAAGAATTCTTGAGACATCTTTGGTGCAAAATGGTGGTTTATTAAAGCACGGGGACAGGACCCGTGGGCAGAAAGAGCTGCTGCCCCGGGTTGTGAGGGATGGCAGGTTATGTACCCTGTGGTTGGGGGAAGGTGAGGGAAAGAGAGGTTTCAACGGAGCTTTCATATGCTAAAGAGGGCCTACAAGGTGCCGTGATACCAGAGGTCTGGAGGCTTGATCAATATTGTCTTTTGGCAAGCCATTAACATCAAGAGAGTTGGGAGATTCCTATCTTGCAGGATTGTGATCTCTACAAGTTAAATATTTGTTTCTTGTTTATGGCAGTCAAGGGTGCCTGAGGAATCTTACACGTATTACCGAGGGGAGCGGGTGGAGAGGGCATGCAAGGTGCCAGCTTTTGCTTTGTCCTCAGCCAGCCTCCTGCTTCCTCATCATTAGAAGCGACCCATGGTCTCCATGTCCTTTCCAGGTATTTAGACCTGCATACGACAGGAGCTCCCCCAGCCAGACCATACTTCAAGCAGTGAAGCAATTATACGGATTCGTCTTAAAAGGGCACTGGCAGAAGTAGACATCTCTGTGTGGGTCATAGCCGCCATGGTGCCTGCCATCACAGCCAAGCGCTGGTGCAGAGGTCAGAACAGGGGATTCTTTAACAGGGCAGACCTGTTTTACAAATTTTTATGTGTGCCTTATATTTCTTGTAAACCCTTTTCTCGGAAACTAGAGTAGGTCCTAGTATTTGTTTCTACGAACACTGAGTGGCATGCTGCTCCAACCCCCTGTACTCTCTCACCTACTTAAGGACTTCACTTAAGCACCTCTCCTTTCTCTTTGCCTTCCCATCAGCTTTTCCTTCTCTTTTACGAATCTTTCTTGGCAGCACACATATGTTCTATTTTTTTTTTCTCTCGTCTTAAAAACCCCCTTAAAAACCTTCAATGTTCTGTGTTAAGCTTCTGACTCCATTATCTCTCTCTTTTTCAGCAAGATTCCTAAGAGTTTCATATATACTCACTCTTTCCAGTATATTTCCACCTATTCCCTCCCGAACCCTCTTGATTCAGGCTTTTTCACTGAAACTGCTCTTTTCAAAGCCGCCACTGGTCTCTACAGCACTAAACTGACTTTCTCATTGTTAAGGTGCACTGTGCTCTTCCCTTGCTCCACCTACCTGCAGCATGCTCTGAAATCAATGGCTCTCTCTTCCTTGAAACCCTTCTTTGACAGCAAGGCAGCATATGCTCCTAGTTTTTGTCCTTCTCTGCTGCCCTCCTCCTTCTCTTCTTCCTCTTCTTCCCATTCTCCTCCTCCTCCTCCTTCTTCTTCTTCCTCTTCTTTGTCTTTGTTTCTTCTCCTTTTTTTTTTTTTTCCTTCTAGACCTTTAAATTTTGGAGTGGCCCAGAGTTCAGTCCTCGTAGCTTCATCTTTTAGTGGACACTCACTTGGCCTCATGGTTTTAAACACCAGCAAGCTCATCCCTGTCCCTTGAACTCGAGACTTTCAAGGCCACCTGCCTTTCAACATAACATGTCCTCTTGGAGGGCTAATAGGTATTTCAAATACAATACACAACAAATTGAACTTCTGATGTTTCCCACTCCTAATAGTCCTACTTTTCTCAGTTTTCCCATTTCAATAACAAGCAACTCAATTCTTTTAGTTGCTTAGGTCAAAATATTAGACTCATCATTGATTCCTCTATTTCCTCCATATATCTTGTCCAATCTCTTGGGAAACACTGTCATTACCTTTAGAATACGTTCAGGATCTAAGTGGCCCCCATCACTTCTACATTTACTTATCTGGTTTAAGTCATTATTACCTTCCATGTGCATTATTATAGTAGTCTCCAAACAGACCTTCATTCTTAACTCTTGCTCATTTTCGATGATCTATTCTCAATACAGCAACACAATAATTCTTAAGTCTAAGTGAAAGCATATTCTATATCTGCTCAAAAGTTTCCAAAGTTGAAGTCCTTACAGTGGTCCATTTGCTTAAATGTTTTCTGGCCACATTAGTTTTCTTAACCCATCTCTTGGTGATATCTCCTGAGTAACTCAGATCATTCCAGATTACCTTCTTTCATGTTTGTTGAACACTGCAGACACACCTACATCTAGGACCTTTGGATTCTGATCTCTTCAACCTCTTAACTCTTCCCCAAATGGCAGCATGTGTGTTACCTCAATTCCTTAATGCTTTTGCTTAAATTTCTCCTTCTCAATGAATCTTCTGGCCACCCTAATCAAAATTAGAATCACTTTCTATATCTAATATATTATTGTCTAACATGTATCATACTCTGGCATAATGTTGTTCTCTTCCACTACCACAATAGGACTTTCCTTATGGCTGGTACATAATAGGTTTATAGGGTGACCAACTCCTCCTGGTTTGCTTAGGGCTTGTACAAGTGTACAAGTTTATAGTGAGAAGATGCATATCCCAGGAAAACTCTGAGTTCCAGGCAAACTGACACAGTTGTTCACACTAGCTCAATAACAATTTGTCAAATGAAAGAATGAGAACAGGTGTGATGTGCACTCTACCTAAATCTTAAATCTATGGCATGTTTAACCTTAAGTTTTATGGATGATGCATCCATACTGAAATGAATGGATATAACCACATGAAATGATAAAAAGGAAAAGCATAGGCATTTCTACAATCATCACCAAGTTCCATGTAAGATGTATCCCTAAATGGGTAACACTATTATTTGATCCATACACATAAGTCATTTCTCTAATCCTCTTATAAAGGGTAATTGCTTATAAAATGCTTATTCTCTTGACTGGCAGCAAATTTATAAAAATATGGAACTACAACTATAAAACATACACCATGGTGAGATTCAACCACATCATTACTGACTGACAGGAAATGATGATCAAAAGTAAATAACAGCAGAATATTGACTTAGCTGACCTAAATTATGCTTTCAATTAAGATCTGTGGGTTTCAGACATAAATCTTTGTGGGATATGTAAGTAAGCTCATATGATTATTGTAAGTCCATAGAATTACTATAGTATTAAATAATATTTAATGTTTTATAACAGCATAACTATAATTGCTTTGTATATTTATAAAAGAAGCATTGATAAAATATTAATACAATATTAATGCCAGCTTTTAAATGTTTTTTTAAAAAAGGAAGTTAAACTTTTGAACATCCCTCTCCTTCAAAAAAAAAATGAGTATAGAGAAACAAAGAGTTAAAGGTTATTTTTCCCAAGACTGACTCCATAGAGTGTGGCTTCCTATTGTATTCCTTTGGAAATTCTCTGCATCTGAGATCAGTTCATCTTGATAAAGTGTGAGGTGGTGGATATGCCAATTCATTCTGCCATATTGTACACTTGCTTCTGGCCTCAGACAATGTCAGAGAGAGGCTGATGCTGTCTCTATCAGCTATAACTGAAATAAGAAATGCAGATCCAGGGTTTGACATATGCCAATCACTATAGGGGAGAAGCTGGTATTTCCCTTCATCATCATGCATCTTAATGTATAATAATGCAAGGTAGGCTCCCTTATTAGAATCTGATGTTTGGCCTTGCTAGATCTCTGTAAGCTGCCTCTCAGAACTTCAGTGGAAAACCTAACTACTTGTCTCTGAGCAGCAGCCCCAGTAAAGTACCTTCCAGAAGGCCCTGTGTATGCACGGTGGGGTCATTTACTTTTATTTGTCTGACTATTGGTATGATGAATCAGTCTTCTGGTCAGTACCTATCATGGCTTTCTGGACAGGAGTCAAAAGGTCAAAGATCAATGGCTCATTCTGGAGGTGGGCGATAATTGCCTGGGGTGGCAGAGCCATTCTTCTTTAAGGATTAGCCTGACTGGTCATTGACTGGCCATGGGAACTAACGTCTTAAAACCCAAGGACCTTGAAACATGGAGGGATTAGAATCCTCAAGATAACAGTACATGGCTATAACTGATGCCCTTGATGACGTTACCCAGGAGGATGTAGATCCCTATCAATGACATGGCTGATATATTCCCCTTTATAAACATTTTTCTGAAGAAGATAATGAATAGAGTGTTCCCTGACAAAGTGTCAGTTATGCAAAGAATTTTGAATGTTTTTATTTGAATAAGGCTAATGAATGTTCCCTTTTATGACCCTAATGCTATGATTGGGTGAGTCAAAGAACAGAGAGAGTCATTCAGGTTACAAAGACTAGATGATTGCCAACTATGAGGAAGATGTCCTAGATGAGACAGGCCATGTGAGGCTCTCAGTGAAGAGATAACCCCTGGGGTCCCTGTAACTGTCAGGTAATCTCCCCTTTTGTCCTACTGGAGTCTTCTCCATACTTCTCTGCTTTGTTCAATATCTAGGAGGATGAATGCTGCCATTGCATTCCCAAGGTGCCCTTGTTGGCTGGTTTCCTTTTGGGTTCAGCCCATGAAAAACATCAGTAAGACATAGGAGCAGGAGGGGAGACAACGGAAGATTATGTCTTCCTTGTTCCATTTTTACAGCAATATTACATTTTGGCAGTAGCTATATCTTCATATGACTACAGCTCCATCTTTCAAATGTCCTATTTCTGCTGAACTCTGGTAATTCTATTTCCTTCCATTATCTCTTCAGCTTCAGGGTATGATTACTTCCCTCTGTCACTAATCTCTTGGTATCTACCATCTTTTGTTTGTTCTCTTAATGTTATCCACGCCTCTGTAAAGTAGGCTCTTATTTAATGTTTTTATTTCTTTCCATATGGAAAAATGAAAGAAAAATCTTTCTGCCATTTCCTCTTACTAGTAGATTTTAACCTTTATCCCCTCACATGTTAGGCTAAAAGGAATACACAATGGGGATTTTTCCTGGCCTTAGGTGTTAAACTGATTAGTGTGGAACTAAAGTGCACAAAATCAACAACAACAACAACAAAAACAGATGGGTTACCAGAAAGTTGTGAGTTAATAGAGAAAATAGTAATTTCTGGTTAAATTTCAAGGAAAATAATAACCTTATGAAAATTTAGAAGGGGTAGTATAAATGAAGATCAGTTTTGTCATCTAGTATAGTTTTCAGTCATAGTGAGTACTCAAAACATGCTAAATAATGTCCTCTGATGAGCAAAGTGAAATTTTACTGAAATTCAAATAGATGCATTGCTTTGGGAATAAACAAACAAGATGACAAGAAATTGGTCAACATGTAAATTGATCTGAAAATGAAATTGCCCACAGTTGTCAACTATTCAGAACAGAATATCAAAAGCAACATTATGCTGGAAGAAGGCACTAGTAGCAATTGCCACCATCAAAAATCAGGAAAAATGCAATGCTACAAAACTACAGGAAGGTAAGTTTAATGTTGACCATTGCTTTTACAAAAACTAATGGGCCAATAATGCATTACTTCTGCGAGCCCAGTAAGCACCAAATAAAAGGGCATTAAATATTCGCATTAGAGTCTGTGAAATATGCTTTCACATGATACTTGCCGTTTGCTTCTGTCATAGGTTCATCCAAAGTTATTAAATTTTAAAATTGCACTAGGACTTTTTATATGTAGTGCATTTATAGCCTCTGATTTATATAGCACTTTTCTTCCATAGAACCATTATATCCTCATTCTCCAATTCAATTGTGCTTATGGTTGAATATAGCAAGCAATATATGTGTGCACATTAAATATATATACACTGTTATATAAGTTTTTCTTGATTCTTTATATGACATATTTCCTGAAATTTTGCAATGGGTCAGAATGCAACTGCAAGATGACTTGAGATATGGAAAAGTATTTGCACCCACAGGAATGTGGTATGTCTCAAAATTGTCTCTAAACAGCAATCGTTCAGAAGCAGGGAGCCTAATCTCCATGAAGTCTCATTCTATGTGCACTTAACTTACCTAAAATCAACTATATATGCTTTGCAGAGAAGCATAGAGAGAAAATAAATAAAAATTTAAATTGTGCAAACCATTCTGTCTGGTGTTTCTCTCTCAGACTGAGCTTTCTCCCCACTCTTATAAGGAGGGAATCTTAACTGGATGAATAGTGTTCTAGTGCTTAAAGATATATATACTTTTTTTTTTTTAAACACATACCCTAATCTTAATCCACCTAACTCACCTGATGATAAATCAATGAAATAATGGTGCAATCCAAACCTAAAAGAAAATGGCTCTGTTGGAGTTGCTTATTTGAAAGACTGTATGGTAGTCTCCCAAGATTTGCTAAGAGATTTTCCAAGAGTAATTTCACCAATATCTGATGATTGCTTTGGCACTGACTTTAGACACCCACTATGTAATAATATGCAACTGCACTTTACCTGGTACAAAATCTCTGTGGCATTCTTGTCATTACTCTAAAAATTCAGCTCAAATTTCCTATAAAAACCACACTGGGGGAAGATTTAGGCAGTGACATATAAACCACTGGGAGTAAAACTTCAAAAGAGTGGAGTCAGGGAGTCAACAACCTGTGTTGGATACTGTCTTGTAGAAATCTTGCCCTGGGATTAATGTGTTGTGAACAGGATTGTTCTGTGGCCCTTATTTAGGATGGTGGTCAGGTGATTCTTAGCAGTCATCACTCAGTGCCCCACATTATCAAAATAAGAACAATGTACTCAGATTGCCCCTTATTCCTTCCTTTTTTTTTTTTTAAACTAAGCAAAAGGTAGACATTTGTCAGATACAAAGTTTAGAAAGAGGAGAAAAGACAAGTCTTTGTCTTTTATAAAGGGAGACAAGGGAAAAAAAAAAACAAGAAAATTTGTTTCACTGTTTTATCAACTCCCCAACTTATTGTTCTTTTTTTTCTTAAGATTTTATTTATTTATTTGTGAGAGAGGAGAGAATGAGAGAGACTGAGCTTGAGAGAGGGAAGGTCAGAGGGAGAAGCAGACCCCCTGTTGAGCAGGGAGCCCCATGTGGGACTCAATCCTGGGACTCCAGGATCATGACCCGAGTTGAAGCCAGTTGCTCTACCAACTGAACCACCCAGGTGCCCCTCCCCAACTTATTATTAAGAGAAGATGGCAGGATGAAAGAACATTGCTCTCAAAGGAAAAAAAAAAAGTCAATGTTATCTCTCCTGAAAGAAATATTCCCAGCCATAATTGAATTAAAAATATATACCTTCCTATAGTAAAACAAAGCAAAACAACAACAAAAAGTATAGTGATAGTGCAATTGGGAAGATCATCTCTTAGGCAGAAGAAAAAATATGGAGTACTCTATTACTATATTAACATCATTATCATGGAAAATGTCTCTTGTCTTTGAATTTGTTACCAGCTGGTATTTTGGTATGGGTTGACATATGAGAAAGAGGATTTGAATTCCAATTCTAGTTTCATAACGTAATAACTTGGTAAGAGTGAACTGGTAATTTCTTTTCATGAGCAAAATGGGAATAATGATAATGCTTTCTCACATTATTTTTGTAAGACTTGAATTGGTTGGCAATAATATGTTGCATATTTCTAGAGTTTAATTAACTTATCTTCACATACATCAGTTCAGTTGTAAAACTCTTAAAGATAATAAGGTTTTCCATTCAAATAAATTGATTGGAGAAGAGTAATAATCTTGGCAGTGCCTAATTTCAGATCTTTCTAATATGCTCATTGTCTAATATCAAAAGTACTTTTGCAATGTGAAATATTCAGCCTTATATTTAAGCTTAATATTTATAAGTAATAAAAATGGTATGGACAATTTAGACCTTTCTAAATTGACTCTCTAAGTCTCTCAAAGGAGGAAAAGGGCTGGCATATGAGAAATAAGGAGGATTATGGAAGAAGAGGAAGGGGCAGAATCCTGGAAGGTATCCATATATCCAAAAGAAATATACATGGACTCTTCTATTACTCCAGAAACTTCGGTGCCTTCTTTTTTTTTTTTTTTTTAATTGGATGATACCAGTGGAGTTTCCATTTTGAGCTATTTTTCCCCCAAGCTCTCAGCACTTTCCTTTTCTTTTTTTTTTTTTTAATTACATCAAAAATCTGACACTATAATGTACTCGTGTTGTATATTAATATGTGTTGGAGGGACAATTCGGTGGAATGAAACCTTAAAATCCAGTTTATTCATGGCACTGATTTAAAAACTCTTAACAAGGATAAAATTCTTATATGAGAAATATAGCTGAATTTAACTATGTGAATTTACCCAAGAAAATATTCTGAAATGAGCATATCTCCAGAAAAGTGTTATTCTATTTGTTCTACCTAATAACAAAGTGTTATTCTATTTGTTTGATCCTTTGTTAGAGCATTTGGGTAGAGAAAGTTCAGCCTGGGCCAAGGAAATGGATGTGAGCATAGAGTTCCTAATTTTTATTATTACTATTATTCTTCTCTAATTTTAGGCACCATACTATGCCTATTAGTGACTTCATGAAATAAAAATCTTACAGAGAAACAAAATTTTCTAAAAACAGAATTCAATTTCTTTTTATCCTTTCAACATACAATGGTTGTTAAATCTACCTACTGACATCAGAGCCTTTCTGCACCATGGAATCAACTATCTCATCATTACTGGCTGTCCCTTATCTTATTCTCTTGTACCAAGGAGCAGTCTGAGCAATAGTTTAAAACCCATTTTTACCTTCCTTAACTCAGGAAGACAAATGCCTTTCAGCTTTTACATAATTTTATTATTTCTTGTATGTGAAAAAAATTGTTACTGGTAAAGGGAAGGAAAAATACATATGCTGTCTTTTGTTATAATGATAAAAAATACAAGGGAAAAAACTCTTCATTTTAATTCTGTCTCTTGTTTTAGTATATCTTTTAGATCTAGTTTGACCAGGAGCAAATTGTTGTTTAGAAATATCACATAAAATTTTTAATTTTATTAAGAGTAAAAATAATGTTAGTGAGGGGAAAAATGTCTACAAGTAATCCTAGAGAGAAAAATTGTAATATGTATGTATATAAAATTACAAATGAATCAACTAGGACATAGAGGTAACTCCATAACATATATATATATAGAGAGAGATATAGATATAGATATAGATATAGAGATAGATAGATAGATAGATATTTTTTTTAAGAAATTTATTTATTTGAGAGAGTGAGTGACTAAGAGAGAACGAAAGCCTAGAGAGACGCAGAGGGAGAGGGAGAAGCAGACTCCTGGCTGATCATGGAGACTGTTGCAGGGTTTGATTCCAGGATCCCGAGATCATGACCCAAGCTGAAGACAGTGACCTAGCCACCTAGGTGTCCCAACTTATTAATTTATTAATCTATTGATTGATTCACTAATTCATCAAAGCTTATTGAAGACTTACCATATGTAATGTATATTTTGTTGCAAAACCCCTTAATAGATGATTGATCTAATAAGAGAAGGGGAAAAGTCAATGTTTGCTTAATTAAGTCATTCATTCTTTCATTACAAATATATTTGCTGACCTTTCTATAATATGTGTCATATACATGTAGCAGGAGAGCATTGGATTTTATAGATTGTCAGTGGAGCACAGAGAATGTACTGAAAACAGCAAGTGTGGGAAGAGAAATTAGTTAGAGCCCAAGGGTACCAATGGTACCTCCAACTGTGCAGGACCTGAAATTTTTATAAGGGGAAGGGGAAGTATTTAAGAAAAAAAAATGCAAAATTATGTCCATATGTAAATATTTATTTTAAATATGAAAGAAACCACAACAAATACAAATTTTTAAAAGTTGATATATTATACACAAACATCACAAAATTTATAAAGAGTAACACTATTTATAGGAATTAACTTATACTCTTTTGTAATACCTTTTTCCTTTAGCCTGACTACATTTTCTTTGAATGATTCTTCACATGACATTTCTCTACAGAGAAGGGTAAATGATGCTTTATATTTTCATATAGCATGACTAAAATTTGATTTGTTTCTTTTTAGCTTGATGATTCAGAAGAGTTACATTAAGCCTAGTAACTTATTATCAGTAATGCCATAAAAATATTTTAGGTCTCATGTAAAATTTGATGAAAATTATCAAGTTTCTTTTATATGTAAGTTCTAAGATTTCCTAGCATTTCAAGTTTTCTTGTGCAGTGTCTGAAGTTAAATGCTACTTAAATTATATTTACTCTTTAATCTGTTGATCCTTGATGTCCATTATCCTAGTCTATTTTATGCTTTGTGTTATCTTCATTAATATCTGTATTTAGTGTTAACTGTCATCTAGCTAGATTACAAAAATGTCCATAAGCAAATCAAGTGAAGCAACTCAGAAGTGTGATAGAAGAACTGAAGGAGAAAAAGACCGTGTTTTGAACAGATTATGGCTTACACAGCTTACTTTTGCAGATTTTACATAAAGACATGAGCACAATGCCATGGTCCTTCTCAGGATCTTATAAGGAGCCCATGAAAGAAAAAAAAAAAAAAAAAAAAAAGGTTTCATTTTATGAAAATTAGCCTCTGGTTTAGAGCTCTCATAGTCATTCAAGAGAAATCTATGTTTTTTTAAAAATTTTTTTTATTTCAATTTAGTTAATATACAGTGTATTATTAGTTTTAAGGGTGGAATTTAGTGATTCACCAGTTGCATATAACATTCAGTGCTCATTACATCAAGTACCCTCCTTAATGCCCATCACCCAATTACCCCATTCCCTCACCCACCTCCCTCCCAGCATCCTTGGTTTGTTTCCTATTGTTTAAGAGTCTCTTTTGGTTTGTTTTCTTCTCTGTTTTTATATTATTTTGTTTTTCCTTTCCTTCCCCCATGTTCATCTGTTTTGTTTCTTAAATTCCACATATGAGTGAAATCATATGGTATTGGTCTTTCTCTGATTTAGTTCACTTAAAATAATACTCTCTAATTCTAACCACATCATTGCAAATGACAAGATTTCATTCTTCTTGATGGCTGAGTAATAGTCTATTATATATCATATATACACATATACATATATATGTACATACATACATATACACAATGGAATTAAATATATATAATAGAATATTTTATATAAAATATATATAATATATGTAATATCTTTATTCATCTGTTGATGAACATCTGGGCTTTTTCCATACATTGGCTATTGTGGACATTGTTGCTAATAACATTGGGGTACATGTGCCGCTTCGAATCACTATGTTTGTATCCTTTGGAGAAATACCTAGCAGTGCAATATCTGGGTCATAGGGTAGTTCTATTTTGAGGAAACTTCATAATGTTCTCCAGAGGTCTACACCAGTTTGTATTCCCACCAAGAGTGTGAGAAGGTTCTTCTTCCTCCACATCCTTGCCATCATCTGTTGTTTCCTGAGTTATTAATTTTAGCCATTCTGACAAGTGTGAGGTGATATCTCACTGTGGTTTTGATTTGTATTTTCCCAATGCTGAGTGATGTTGCATACTTTTTCATGTGTCTGTTGGCCATTTGTATGTCTTCTTTGAAGAAATGTCTGTTCATGTCTTCTGCCCATTTCTTGACTAGACTTTTTGTTTTTTGGGTATTGAATTTGATAAGTTCTTTATAGATTTCGGATACTAACCCTTCATCTGATATGTCATTTGTGAATATCTTCTCTTGTTCTGTATTTAAACTAATACAATAGAAGAGATGATACAGATTTGAAAAATATGAAGGAGGCAAAATCTATAATTAATTACATGGAATATGAGTGTTTCCTTTTCCACACATAGCGATATGTGTTCTTTTTCTTACTGATTCCCAGTTTACATAGTAATGGGTCTGTGCATGCCTGTAGCTGGTAAATACAAAGGCTAGAGTTCCTTGGACCTGGGTGAAGCTAGAGAGGAGCAATTACAATCTAACCAAACCCTGGAGCCAAAAACTAAACAGGAAAGTCAGGCTATTATCACAATCTTAGCAACCAGACAATAAAAATCCCTTGAGAGGGAAATATGGTTGCCCATTTTTAATTTATAATCAACTAATATACAGATCTATCAGAAATACTAAATGGTAATCATTTGCTTGGAACAATAAATAGTAAATATATAAATAGAATCCAATGGGATAAAGAAGTTTCTTAATTCAGAGGAGTTAATTCTTTGTCCTTCTTGAGAGTGTCAGGAAAAGAAGCATAGAAAAGGTGAAATTAGGCTAAATCATAAAATAAATCAAGGATTTGTCTATAGAGTGAAGGTAGAGAAAATATGACAGAAAATTAATTAAACAAGTTTGCTTGCTAAAAAGGATATGTTACCAATCACGATTAGTGCTGATCTCTATTTGTGACAATACTGCAGATTAAAGGTTTTGCAATGAAGCACTAAAATACTGGCAAAGTTTAAAATACAGATTTAAATGCATTACTGTCTTGACATAAGAGGTGGTGGATGGAAACAAAGTGAAGGCAAAAAGACCCAAGGTGATAGAGACCTTATTACAGTGCAGGTAAATGTGTAAATTCCTACAATTTCCTACAAATTCTTACAAATTCCTTTTGAAAACCACTAGAATTATTCCTAGTAAATTTGAAGATATGCATTCTCTATGGTTCAACAATTCCACTCCAAGGTACTCTGTTTCATTTATTTCAAAACAGGTTCTTTTTTCACAGTTTAATATTTCTAAAATGAAATGCATCAAAAGCAATGTGATATAGTTTAATCAGAATCTTTTTCTTTCTTGTGCAAAACAATCATCTGTATCTTAATATTGATGGCATCGTAGACTTGATGAAACGGTGTATATACCCTAGAAAAACTCTTTTGCGATACATGTTAAGATGTTCATTGAACTACATTATATCACGAAAACCTAGAAACAAGATGGCAGTAGCAGCAGACCTCCCACAGCATGGATTTTTCCCTATCAGGCCTGTGGTAGGAGCAATAGGCAGCTGTATGGAGCCTGGTGGTAACACCAGCACATAGCCAAGAAGCAGGAGCTTCCCGTGGAGGAACCTGAGTTGGTGAAGAAGCACCTGCACAACTTGATCGACCTGCGCCAAATGGTGGGCAGCATGGTAGTGTCTACAATGGCAAGAACTTCAAGTCGGAAATCAAGCCTTTACTTTTTTTTTTTTTTTAGATTTTATTATTTATTTATTTGACAGAGAGAGAGAGAGAGAGAGAGAGAGATCACAAGTAGGCAGAGAGGCAGGCAGAGAGAGAGAGAGGGAACAAGCTCTCTGCTGAGCAGAGACCCCAATGCAGGGCTCGATCCCAGGACCCTGAGACCATAACCTGAGCTGAAGGCAGAGGCTCAACCCTCTGAGCCACCCAGGTGCCCCCAAATCAAGACTTTAATTGTTAGCCACAAGACAGGTGAGTCTCCATCACCTACAAGACCTTGAAGCACGGCTACCTCTGCCTAGGGACCACTTTCTTGCTTCATCCTCCTCAGGTAGCTTGCTTTGTCAGTAAGGGCACAGACTTCTTTAGTCTTCTTCCTACCCCAAATTGCCCGTCTGTGACAGAAAGAATGAATACATTGTAGTGTATTCAAAGTAGTAGATGTGACTATACTGTGCTTATACAAATCAACTCAGATAAATTCAAAATATCTATTGTTCAAAAGAAGCATGTCTCAGAAGAATATGCATTTATTAAATGAAGTAAATTGTTAAAGTCAAATGAGGCACACATAGATGATAGCACTACAAACAAAAACAAGAAATTTATTAACAAAAAACAGAGAAGTCACACAGAGTGCTTCTGAATCTCTGATAATTATCTATTTCTTATCTGGGTGGTAGGCAAATAGATTTATGAATTTTATTATATTCCAAAATATGCACATATGATTAATATATTCCTATCTATGTATGGTATATTTCACATTAAAAGACTAAACATATTTGAAGGTGATATTAACTTAAAAAGTTTCCCATTAACTTCTCAACAATTTCAGAGGTCAGGAAAAGCAAGAACCCTGTAAGAAGTGAAATGCTCCGGTATCCTTGGCAATCCAGAACACATACTGACACCTGGGCCAGATAGTGCAGTGGAGGCTAATAATGATCTCACAATACCAGCAAAGTCGTCACTAATTACCAAATCCATTTGAAAATGAAAACACTGGAGTATATCATTATTATGGTAGAAGGCTTGTTTTTTTTAATTGATTAGTGGCAAGAGACCTCCCCTTACTGCAAACTGAAGTTCCACATGTCTGCGTGGTTAAGAGACCTAAAAAGATATTGATAGTATTGGATATAGAATACAGAATATTGTGCACTAAATAAGTCACTGATGATTGAAGTAGGAACCATTGTCTTCTATATTCTGTTTTCAAACAGCATTAATGATTTCATATTATTATCTCTATTTTTTTCTGGATTCTGGTGTGATTACAAATAATATAAATACAATTGAAATTCAATCATGCATTCAGCGCTTTGGAGTTCCTGATACAATCCCAAGAGCATAATGCACAGAAGGATTTCATCTTTAAATATAACATGAGCTCTGGACATCCAATAGAGAAAACATGTACTTCAATTTCTGTTTAGATATGAAAGAAAGTGATAACTGCCAGTAAAATAAAGCCCATACATTTTTAATGACTAGTTCCAAAGGACAACTCTTGCTTTTACTGCGTGTTTTAAGAACAAGCAGGATGAGATCTATACCTTACAGAGTGTGGCATATAGAGAAAAGTAGAAGGCTAGAAAGAGCTTGAGGAAAGCTGTGCAGGTGTGGACACATAAACAAGCAGCCAGTCTGTGGCTCACCTGTACTAAGTGTAGCCATTTCATTTCTGGGGAGCCACACAGAAGATAACAGTGAGTAAATTATGCAGTAGGAGTTAGCACTCTACGTAAACAGGAGGAAGAAATGCAATGGGATAAGATGAAAAATGGTGGAAGATGGGAATAAAAATACAGATCAAGCAAGTAATAAGAAACAAAATAATTGAATGAACATAGGAAACCAAAACAAAGAAAATAACAACAACCAAAACAAGAGTTGTTGTAAAGTTTGTGACTCTACATCACTGGGACAATTCCGAAATTTCTAGTTTATATATACCTTAATGTGCATAGTGAGATGGTCAACTGCTTATGGCTGTAAAAATTGCCATTGAAAAGGCAAAAGAAAAGGTAGTGTGGATCCTCCAAACTCCTGCCCCTCCCATTCTTCACTCTTATGGTTGATAAAGAGCATCTGGGCAAATAATATATACAAATAAATGGGATCGCTCATAATATTATTTGACTTTTGGGGAGGTATTTGATTTTTAAGGCAGTTGTGACATTTAAAAAGCTAATTATTTCTAGAGCTTGTTTCAGTCATTTAATAAGCCAATTAATTTCCCTTTGAGGTGTTTCTTTTAAATTCTTAGCTGGATAAATCTGAGTCTCTAAATTTTAGATCCATCTCCAAAAGTGAATTATCAACTAATTTATATTGGATCCTAAGGAAATCCCATAGCAGAATATTCCCTTCCCATCACGATGCTATCAAATTCTTAAAAGAAAAGAGTTGCTCTCTTGAAATGTGAAAAGGAAAGCATTTTTAGCCACTTGATACAATTTGTCATTGTTCTGAGAATCTCTTTCCTTCTTTCCCAGTGACAGACTCAGGACTAAACCAACTCACAGCACCTATATTATCGTGTTGTAATTAAAAGTGCGAAGTCTCCTTCCCTGAATCCCAGGGGTTTTGTAAGTATTAATGAGAGCCAGAATCTCTTTGGACATAAACTTATAATTACACAGCTTACTGTTATGATGGCAATTGTGAAGACTATTTACTGACACTTTCAAAAGAGGCTTATGGGATTTCAGGGCTAATTTAATTTGACCTTCACTTTATTACACCATCAACCGGTATTTGACCCTTATCTATAGATAGTCTATTGGCATTCTAGCACACTTGTTATGAGTTAGGATTATGCAAATGAAGGGTTTAAAATGTAGATGCAAAATGCAGATAACAGGAACACAAAATGATTCAGTCTCTTTGGAAATGATTTGGCAATTCCTTGAAAGATTAAACATAGTTTCTATATGACCCAGCAGTTCCACTTCTAGGCTATACACAGAAGAAATAAAATCATGTCCACACAGGGTTCCTGGGTGGCACAGTGGGTTAAGTGTCTATCTTTGGCTTAAGTCAGAATCCTAAAATCCTAGGATCAAGCCCTGGAGCCTGCTTCTTCTTCTCCTCCCTGCTCATGCTCTCTTTCGCTATCTCTGTCACTCTCTCTGTCTCTCTATCTTAAATAAATAAATAGATAGAGAGATAAATAAAATCTTAAAAAAAAAAGGTGTCCACGCAAAAAGAGTGGTTCATAAAATAAATGTTCTTTTTTTTTTTTAAAGATTTTTTATTTATTCATCTGACAGACAGAGATCACAAGTAGGCAGAGAGGCAGGCAGAGAGAGAGAGGGTGAAGCAGGCTCCCCGCTGAGCAGAGAGCCCAATGCGGGGCTGGATCCCAGGTCCCTGGAATCATGACCTGAGCTGAAGGCAGAGGCTTTAACCCACTGAGCCACCCAGGCGCCCCATAAAATAAATATTCTTAATAGCCAAAAGGTAGAATGAATGAATCCAAGTGCACATCTAGTGGGGAATGAATAAACAAAATGTAGCATACCCATTCAATGGTCTGTTATTTGACAACTAAAAGGAATAAAAGCATTCATGATACAACATGGATGGACCTTGAAAAGATAATGCTAAGTGACAGACATCATTCATAAATGGATACATGTTTTATGATTCCATTTTAATGAAATGTGCAAATGGACAAATATAGAGAGACAGAAAGTAGACCTGTGGTTGACTAGGGCTGGGGGTAGGGGTGGTGCCTACTCATGGGTGCATTTCCTTTGTGGAGATGATGAAAATATTCTAAATTAGATTGCGATGATGGTGGCACAACTCTATGAAAATACTAAAACCCAAATGTTCTACACTTTACGTGGGTGAATTTTTTGACGTGTGAATCATATCTCAAATTTAAACATTTTATTTATTTATTTATTTATTTTAGATTTTATTTATTTATTTGACAGAGAGATAGAGAGCACAAGTAAGCAGAGCAGCAGGCAGAGGGAGAGAGAGAAGCAGGCTCTCTGCTTAGCAGGAAGCGTGACTCAATCCCAGGACCCTGGGGTCATGACCTGAGCCAAAGGCAGTTGCTTAACCCAGTGAGCCAACCAGGCGCCCCAAATTTAAACATTTTAAAAATGAGGATAGCATAGTGCAAACATCAATGAAGACATCTGTAACATCACATGTTTCTTTGCTTTTATCTGTTCTTCTCAGATAGGTTGCACAATACAAACAAATAAATCGAAGTATGCATTTATTTGTGCCATCTCTCTAATTAATTGCTAGATACAACTTATTGAGGCATTGTCTCCCTCTGCCACCGCTTCTTTCAGAAGTCCCTGTCATGAAATTTCTGTTAGCAGTTCATTTTAGAAAAGCAACAATAAATATCAGAAAGTGATTCTGTATTTTCTGTATTTTGTAGTACTTCTCTTGCATAGACAGATATCTGTTCAAAGGCTAACAGACTCTGTTTTTCCATTCCGAACACGGCGGGTTTGATCCAATGGCTTATACCGATGCTAGCTTTTGAGGGATTATGTTTTATTACCATCAGATAATAGAGTTTCTTTTCTGTTTCTTTCCTTCTGACCCCAACTTCCTCTGACTTTTATTGCTGACCAACAGCAGTCTCTATAGTTTTAAAACTAGTGTACTGTAAGTCAGCACAGCTTTGTGCCCTTGCCACGGAGTGTTCTAGGAAATTCAGTTTTCTCAAGTTCTTTATTGACCCATCCCTATCTTTCAGAATAACAATAAAATAAAATTGAGTGTAGGGCCATAGTTTTCGAAGACACAAACACAAAAATATTCTGATTTTTCTTCTTAGATTTTGGAAGCAAAATTGGATATGGGAAGAAATAACTGTAATCTTACGGGGGCAGGACTAATAAAACAATTTCTTATTACAGGAGCACAGGACTTGAACCTTGTCCAAGATAGGAGGACCTGGAATGTTTGGAAATACCTTTTTTCCCTTAAAATACTTTTATTATTAGTTACTGTTTAAACCACATAAAATCTGGTTGTATAAATGTTATCTTAGTGCTGTCAAAGTTGCAAGAGCTAACTGACATCAACAATAAAATGAAAGTATATCGAACTTACTTTTAATGGGCCTTCCCTCTAATATAAACTTTTTACTGATTTTTTATCTATATGAGAAAAAAGGCGCCAAAATATAGTATTAGCTGTTCAGAAGTAAGGAAGATGTGTCTATTTCTCTATGCCATGTTATTATTCAATTTTGAAGTTTATAAATTAATAATTTAAGATTGTTTGACTCTTTGAACAAAAGACCAAGTTGTTCCTAACTTTGTATTAAGATATTTGCTGGCATAGATTCCATTTATTTTTTTTTTACCTCCCTCTACTAGCCTCATTCCAGAGGATCTTACACCCAAAATGCTGCTGTGTGACTTGCAAAGTTCCCTATGAGAGGAGCGGACGTCTCCATCTGGTTAATGCTAGGCTTCTCCATGTGATTTGCTTTGGTGGAGTCAGTGAGCACAAGGCGGTCCATGCAGAAACTTTAAGAGCCAAATCATGGTTCTGCCATTTCTCTCTTTTCCCTCTGGCATAAGAACTATGAATTGCAAAATACTAAGTTGCTATTTCCAGGGAGGAGAGCCAGAACCTAACCAACCAAGTCCCTCAAACCTCTGCACAGCAGGGTGTCAGAACTGCTTGGCCCAAAGGCCTCAGTGGGCCTCCCTTTATCCCTCTTTCTGAGTAGGAACGTTCCTTGTGTTTACGCTGTCTTTTATCCACTATGCTACATTGAATGTGTCTGTGGGGAGAGAACAGATACTTTACCTTTCTAGGTCATCAATTTCTTCATCAACAGGAGACTTATCTGCATGTTATGTAGAAAGTACAAGTTTCTGGACTTTGGGCCTAATGCTATGATCGGGTGAGATCCTTGCAAGGTTTCTCTTCAAGAATACATGAGTGACTGTGGACTATGAGAATCAAACTGAGGGTTTTGGGGGAGGGTGGGGTGACCCTGGTGGTGGGTATTGTGGAGGGCATGCATTACCTGGAGCACTGGGTGTGGTGCATAAACAATGAATTTTGAAACACTGGAAAAAAAAAAGAATACATGAGTATATTTTATGTACAAGAGCAAAGTGATCTCTGTGACCAAAATAAATAAATAGATAAATAAATAAATAGAAGGTGGACTGTGGTAGATTGTATTATTATTATTATTATTATTATTATTTCCAAATTCTGTCATCCATATTAAAGGTTAACTAACATATTCTCACCCAACACCATCTGAATTGCAATATCTCCCTGTAAGATGATTATATTTCCTTATGATGAACATAAGCTTTGGACATAAACTTTGGTCAGTGCACTATGAATGCAAGGGATGGGCGATGGGCGACATGCCTAGCAGAGCTTTAAGATCACAGAGGTCTGTTTGCTCACTCTTTCTCTTCCACACCTCTCTCTCTTTCTCTCTCCCTCCCTCCCTCTCTATCTGTCTTGTCCATCTTTCATAGGAGTGGTATGTTCAGGTAGGGACTTCTTCCTCAGTCTAGGTCTCTAAGCAAATATGATACATATGGAAGTCACAGGAACATGAAGAACATGTAACAGCAACTGATTCATAAATCTTTGTATTTAATGTCACTAAAATCTGGGCGTTGTTTTTCATTGCAACATAATGCAAAGAAAGCTGAACAATATTCCCATCAAAATATGAAGTGAAAATTACTCTATTAAAGGCCTATGAGTTAAACTTTGGCTAAAAACACTGTGTTGAAGACAGAAGGTAATTTTCTTTAATTAAGTTCATCAGCATTGAAGATGAATTGAGAACAAATTCTTGATGTTGGTCATCTCTCAGTATTCCAGAACAAGACAGCACAATCTCAGAGAAAGAGGAGAACCCTTTGACCCCTCATGTGCCCCCTTTCACCCCACTTTTTTTTTCCTCTTGGATGTGGGGAGAAAACAAGGGAGAAGAATGAAAGTTTTTCTCTCAGCTTTGTGGGAACTGTGCTCTAACCCATCCAGTTGTAGAATCACACACATGCCCATATGCGGATCCATCCAAGTCTGTTCCATCACAGTTCTCCACACAGAGAGACATGCAGTCAGATATACATACACACACAAACACACACACATATGCACATACACGCATACTTTAAAAGAGAGAGTGTGTGTGTGTGTGTATACACACATATATATGTATATGTATATGATAAATATATTTCTAAACTTATTTACAACTGGCATAATATTATTCTAAACCCTTTACTTAACTCATCACAAACATTTTGTTTTCTTTCACATATTTTTTAAGTATCTCCTTTTGGAGATCTGTTAATAATATGGAAAAATGTTCTCATTATAATGTTCAATAAAAAATAAGCAGAGAATATCAAACTGCCTTTGATCTCAATTAGGTTGTTATGGGTTGAATTGTGTTCCTTTCAAATTTATATGTTGAAGTCCTAACCCCCATTACCTCAGAATTTGACTTATCTGGAGAAATGGTCTTTACAGAGGTAATCAAGTTAAAATGAGGTCATCAGGGTGGGCCCTAATCCAATATGACTGGTGTCTTTATGGAAGGAGGAAATTTGGACACAGAAACACTCACAGAAAGAAGATGATGCGAAGACACAGATAGAAAACAGCCATCTACAAGCCCAGGAGAGAGACCACAGACAGACTTTTCTCTCGCAGCTCTCAGAAGGAACCAATTCTGCCAATATTCTGAACTTTTGGCCTCCAGAACTATGAGACAATACATTTCTATTGTGTGAAGCACCTAACTATAGCACTTTTTTACAACAGTCTAGCAAACTAATATATAGGTAAAATATTAGAAATAATGCAGCAAAAGTCTCAGTTCGTTGAAACACTACAGGGCTGAATGATTATGCCTGATTTATGTTTACTTCTATGTAATTTTCTATAATTTCTAAATTTTCTATAATGAGAGCATATGGATTATATAACATATGTTACATAAAAGAATATTTTTCAGATACCAAATTGTACAAAACATAATTCTTGAAAATTTTCTGGGCTTGGCAAGAAAGATCAGCCATAAGGGCAAGACATTTCATTCAAGAGTGAGTGCTTGAAACAGAGTCTTTAAATCTCATGGGGTCAGCCTCATAGAAGATTACTAACTGCCAACTCAGTTATTTCCAATATCTCCCTTTTGATACAATACAGGAAGAAAGGGATTATAGGACTAACCTGAGGAATAACACTGTGGGGATGTAGGGTGTACAGATGCATGTGTGTGTGTGAAAGAGAGATAGAGGGAGGGAGAGAGAGAAAGAGAGAGCAAGCTCACTGTATCATAGCCACCATTTAGGCTCCAAATATAAAGTACTCTGATGCTCAAAGATGTCTCCTGGCATTCACAACACAGATGTTTATCCATTCTCTTTTAGTACCTGAAACATTTCCCACCCACTCTGACAAATGAACTTCTCCTCATTTTTCCAAACACATACTGGGAGTCTTCCCCTCTTAGAAAACTTTGCTATATCTACAAATGAGTTAATGACCCTGGAGAGAAAAGCCTCCACAGATTGTAACAAACTTTCACCAAAATGTTCAACACAATGGATTTTTATATTAAGCTTTATGGTGCAAAGTTCCTAGAAGGTGGGAACTGATGTTCTTTAAATTTATTTCTATAATCCTGATACCTAGAATGTTACTTGATACTTAAAAATATTTATTACATGTATTTTGACTTGTGCATGAGGAAGTATCTTGAAGTGTGATACATCAGAATTAAGAGAACCAACAGGAAGCCAAAAGGAAGTTTGAGAAGTAGCCATAAGCAGGGTACAAAATAGATACTTACCACTTAACCATATATATACGGTTTATATATATTTATATAAAATATTTTTATTTATATATATAAATATAGTATAATATTATATATATATAATATTTATATTTATATACATTTTCCTCCACAAACTATCTTAGTACTGAAAGATTAAAAACAAGAAAGTTATTAAAGATGTGGAGATGTTCTTAGCTGGCTTTCAGAATGCTGAGGAAGCACTTGTAACTTAATGAAGGACATTGCAGCTCCTCCAACCAAAACTCCCAGGCCAGCTAAGATGAAGAAAATGATCTGAAAACACAATGATCAGGAAACAAGGAAAGATCTTTTCCAGACTGAACACACAGTTTAAGCTGTAAGAGGATTTAAGACACGACTAAACTCCATTATCTCAAAAGGAGACCTTCAAATACCTAATTAATTTTTCATTTGTTTTATAGCTCTAGCAGATGTTGCTTTTTTTTTTTTCACAGATTAGTTCTTCACTGAGGTGCAAGAGGGAAAAAAAAATTCTTTTATTAGGTTTTGAATTAATATACTTGAAATGACATAGAAAATGCGTGATTTGTGCAATCTGGGATGTCCTGGTTATCCCACCTCATAATGTGCATTTTAATATACCCTTATTTAAATATAAATAGAGGTAAGATATTTAAATTTATTTTTTTAGAGGGAGAAAAGGGGCTTAGTATTATAGGAGTGGATTTGTATTTCCTTAGTCATTTTCCAGATAGCTCACTGGGCTCAGGTGAATACTTTTACCCACCATGCCATTTATATTTTGCATCTGCTAATTATTGAAAGAAGAAATAGATAAATTGGTTTTGGATGTAAACGAACTGAATATAAAGAAACATTGGGGGAAAAAAAGGAGTATTATGACTAAGACATGATCTGGACCACAACCTCCAAGGGTTTCCAATCATTTTGCTTCATACCCTGAGATACAAGCTTAGTGATCTGTGATATAAAGTATTAACCACTCTATTTCTTCTGAAAAGGTGAATGAGTGGTTGGCAGCCCTCCTGTGTACCTCTCACCCTCTCATGAGGTGACTGTGTGTGAAACGGTCAACATTTTCTCCTTGTCTCAAAATCCCTTCATAGAGAACTTGACCAACTCACTGTCTTGGAGAGGGGGTTCCGGGACCAGGTAACCTGCTGCTAACTCCTTCCTATCCCTCCCTCTCAACTGCTCAACTCCCTCAGGAAAAAATGAAACCAGAGGGGGTGGACTTTTCACCTAGAAAGTCTGAATCAGGCGGACAAATTGTACCAGAAGCAACTAGATAAATTAGCTGTGGTCTCTGGTCAGCATGTCCACATAATTAGGGGCACTGAAAAATCAGACTAACTGGGGCAGCCAGGTCAAGTCATAAGTGAAGAGAACATACTGGTCTGAAGAGGGTGAGGATAAACAATGTTACCTTTTTATCCAATGGCAGCTCAGTTGCTGTGACCAGCCCCTCCTATCCTCCTAGGCCTGACCACATTCTCTGTCCTTCTTTTTTTTTTTTTTTTTTAACTATTTGGAATTGGATTCTTTTCCTTGCAATCTCTGATTCTTGGACAGACACTCACCAAGTAAATTAAATGTTGTTTTATTTTACCTTTTCAGGGAACTCTGTTTACATTTAAAGTGAAAAAGATGAGATAGTTAATTGTACTCTTAGATTTTTGAAATCAGATAATTATGTGACAAGAAAGATGTCAGGGAAATCATTTGTCAAATGTCACCTATGTGACAGGGATTATATTAGATATTTGCACATAATTGGTATAATTTATCCTTCACAATCACACAGCAAATAGGATTATAATCCCTATGTTTTTAAAAGAGAAAACCAAGGTTTAGAGATATTAAGTGACTTTCACAGCTTTTGAATCCAGAATCATCTCCTGAAACCCATTTCTTTCCTCTAAATCATCTTATAGCATTAAGAAAAAGATGTCTCATGTTAGCATATGAAAAACAGATTAATGAAAGCTAGGAACCAAAATATTGGGTTTTATTTCCAAGAAGTCATGACCTTGTAGGTCATCAGTAAACTAAAGCAGTCTTTAGGGGTTTTGTTTCACATCTCTTTAAAGGATGGTACTGTCTCATCATAGGTACCACTTAAGTATTCAGTTATATCCCTCTAGATATTGAAATATTTTCCTTTATGTATTGGAGGAGAATGGACCTGCAATTAAATCTCTAGAAGTTATTTTTCCTAACAGTTATGAAGACACACATAGATAACTTCTATTCCTGATCATTACAGTTATTTTCAAACCCTGATGTTTAAATAGCTTCTAGAAACTAGTTCTCTTCTGAGCAGTACATATAACCTCAAATTACTCTAAGAATGTATCCCAGAATTAGTTATGTTGTTCGACTTCATTCAGTCCCTTACTCAGGACTAGTGTGGAAGAAGAAACATTTACAAATTTTTCTTTTATAAAAAACCTGTATCACCAAAATTCACAAATTAAGATTAGATAAAACAAATATCATATAACAGATTATAAATTATTTCCTGTTTTTGTTAACCACAAGTCGAAAATCATATATCATCTAAAAGCTATTCCTAGTCCTATCCTCCATTCATGAATGGTATATTTTCATGTGTCCATGAATGTAAACCCTTGTAAGAATTCTGAAGAAAACTCACCCTAGGCCACCATCCCCTTGTCTGGGGAGGTAGAACTTAAAATATTTTGGCTTGAGAAGACAGCAAATTATTTAACTCTTAATAACTCAGACGGGGCCTAGCCAGAATTCCCTTTATTGTTTCTAGAATTCTTGAATGGCTCCTCAACATTATGCAAAGGTAAGGTAAGTGAGCCTCCTGTTGCAGACATGCCATGATCTAATGAAAGTCACTCACCAAAGACCTTTGGGAGTAGAGCTCATCCCTGGGAAGGTCATTAGTGTGTTTGCATGGAATTGTTACCTCTTGGGAGGCAAGGGATGGTTTCTCTGACCCTTTTCCTTTTGAGATTCAGTATTATTAGAAACTTTCTTATAAAATAGGATAATACCTCCCAAGATTTTCTAATATGGAAAAGCTAAAGAAAAACCGAGTGGAGAAATTTTGCTCAGGGAATGATGTCTGAACTTGTGGTAAGAAGTGAAGTTTGGTTATGAAAACTTTGGGGGCAGGGGACCCTGAGACGGGAAAGTAGACAAGAGAAGGGGAACAGGAACAGGTATGAGTAGATGGACAGTGAAAGAGTGTGTGTGTGTGTGTGTGTGTGTGCGCGTGTGCATGCACATGCAGGTATAGTCCATCACAGAACAAGTTCCAGGGCATGTGGAGAAGAGTAGAATTCCCTTTAATCTGACCACTTGGGATAATTACAGTGTATTCAAAGCAGTTGTTGACTATATCAGTAGGAAGCAAATGATGCATAAACAAGATGCAAGGGCTTATCATCATTATTCACAGGTATCAGAATGAACAAATCCCCCTTCTACTAGTAGACTGGTGTTCTTCATGAATGTCACGACTATTATTCAACGGTAAAACTAGAGGGGTAACAGAAAAGAGGAAACCAATAGTGAACTTATCAGACTCTTCATTTGTCACACTCCCTGGAAATTGGAATCAAGTCTGCGTAAGCATCTAGAGCCATTTATAAATGTAGATGAGGAGATGGGCTGAGGCCAGGATAGTGGAACAAAGCCTTGACATAGAGACTTTGAATTATTTAATAGGTTAAATGGTTAGAACTTGGACCCTAATTAAAAATATAAGTGACTGTGACTCGTTTGTACCTCTGGCTGGTGAAGTAGAATAATCAAGTAACAGATAGTGGAAGGGTCCCATTTGATATAGTCTTATTTTTATTATCTAAAGCCACATTTTTATTTATATGAATAGTAGTTGCTTATTTCATCTGTGTTATCCAGATTTTGATGACTTGAATGAATTACTTTTTAATTCTATATTCCTAAATAAATATTTTATTTTTAAAAATAAATTTACGCATTTGATCATAAGTACTTCTGTTTGGTTCTTTTACCTCTTCTTTTGTATTTGCATGAGCCCTTTCTCACTTGTTTCTATAAGGTATTTTCAGATTTATCATTGGGTCCCTCTTTACTATATGCTGATTTTTAAAAAATTTAATGGAGATGAATATAATATTCTAAAAGTTGCATCTGACATTAACACAGCAATAAAATAATTCTAATGGTTTTATCTTATTCAGGTAAATGTAGGATCGTGAGGGAATTTAGTGAATTGGAACAGAAAACACATATTTTTTCATACAATAGTGCATAAATATGTTGGAGTGATTGTAAGGGTAAAAGAGATGTGCATATTAATGAATGTGCAATAGAACATCTAAATTGACAAGGGAAAAACTGAATTACAAAATAACTTGTTCAAATCAACATAAATAAGCAAGAGGAAAAGAGGAAAAATAGGGAAAAGGAAGTATGAATAAATATAATATTAAGGTTATAAGATGAAAGTATAAACACATTATGTTTCACATAAATAAAAATCTGCTGGATTCTTCTACTAAAGAGAAAGATCACTTTGAAAAGAATACCCTAGGTGACATCATCAAGGTGGTGGGCTAGAAGTTCTCAACACTCATCTTCTCCCCCAAAAAACAACAAAAGCAATGAATAAACAACTATACACTGACAAAACTAACTTTGGGAAGGCTCTGGATTACAACAAAGAAGCATCAGGAGCCTTTTGGGGCCCAGAAATCCAGGAGGGCCCCATAGAAACGTGTAGAAAGGATTTTACCCTCTCTCAGTGCTGTTCACCACAGTGGCTGCACCAGTTTACATACCCACCAACAGTGCAGGAGGGTTCTCTTTTCCCACATCTTTATTAACATCTGTTATCTCTTGTCTTTTGGATAATAGCCATCCTAACAAGTGTGAAGCGACATCCCGCTGTGGTTCTTCTCTGGCAATTTTGGCAGTGTGGTGCCAAGAAGGGTCCCCTTGGAGGGATTTCACCTCCTAGGGGAAAGGAAAATGGGACCACCCCACAAAAACTCATTGCTGCCATGAACATCCACAGTCTTTGCTACTAAGTACCCCTCTAGTCTTCACCAATGTTGAGTCTGGCTGACAAAACTGCATGGAGTCCCCAGGCTGGAGCTCTTGCTGCAGTGAAAACTGTCCCCATGGACCTTGGTTGATGCTGACCCTCCCCCGGCAGATGAGGACTCCTCCGTCCATCTACAGGATGGCCTTGTGCTTCCCTCTGTGGGCACTAAGTCACACCTTTGATTCCCTACTACTGAGGCCATGCTGATGCTTTACTATGTCCTCTGGGTCCTGAGTCACAGGGCTTCATTGCTGCCACTCTGCACCCTGAACCCTGGGGCCTTGGTCAGGAGGTTGACCAGCTATCTCCAGGGCCATGCTACTGCTGTGCCATGATCCCTAGGCATGTGCTGATACTGCATCTCATGGCTCTCTGGGGCTGAGTAACCAAAGTCAGCCCCAGAGACCCAGACACCAGTGCTGTGTGATCTGCCTATGCCCACATCTCAGACAAAAACTCCACCACTGAGAAAGTACACCTGTATTCTAGGCTTCAGGCCCCTGGTGATTCTACCCCAGCCCAGAACTCCAGCTCCACTGATGTTCTCTACATGTCTGTACAATGGACCTGTGTTGAAAAGGGATGGCCCAGACTAGAGCTTTACCCCATGGGTCCACAGAAGAATTGGAGAACCCAACAACCTCCACCACCGAAGAACACAGTAGCCCTAACCACTACTGTGACAGCAGACACCTCACAGAGGTGGAACATCCACCCATGGTCTCTGCCAGTGTAGACCTCAGCTGCTACACCTTCTCCAGAACTGTGGGTTGGGGAAATGGTGGTCATAGGGTAAAAAGTTTCATTTAGGTAAGGCAAGTAAGTTCTTGGGATCTAGTACATGGGCAGGATGACTAGTTAACAATACTGTACTGTAGGCTGGGGAAAAGTCTTTCAGAGATGAGCAACACAGGAAATACATTCACTATCAGTTGAAGATTTTGAATGATGGTGAACAAATAAATATTGATTAACAAATAAATAGAAATATTTATTACATAAAATTCATTTAAATATTAATTAAGCAAACAAAAACATATGTTGAACAACCCCCAAAAATCAGAGAAATGCAACTTAGAATAGTCATACTATATTCATTTATACACATTAGCTTCAATGAAATTTTTAAAAATGGTAAAATATTGCTGGTTAATGACAACATGAATTGTAAAACATTCTTGGAATATAATCTGTCAGTATATAGTTTAATATTTAAACAGAAATAACCAACATGAAAGAATTCAAATATAAGGGTGTTTTTTCATAGTACTATTTGTACCAAATTAAAAAAAAAAAAAGGAACAATGTGATACCTATTAGTACGATAATGGTTTTAAAAACTGTGGTTCATCCATACCATTGAATACAGCCATGAATATATGAAATTCATCTGTAGAACTGAAGTAGATTTCTAAGGTGTACATATTATAGCAAGAAGTTGTGTTTATAGTATGTGATTGGCTTTTAGTAAAATCTAAAATGACCTTCCCTTATCTTCTACATGTATGTGTGTTTGTTAGTTTATGTGCGTGTGTGTGTGTTTATGTGAACATAAAAGAAGGTGTGAAAATTAATCCATAAGACATTTTAGCAAAAATTACCTGGGCAGGGAGTAGGGTCGGAGTGGAGCAGGGAGATCAAACCACTCTTACAGTACTGTGTCCCTCCCTAGACCCCCCCAAAATGTTGCTTTTGCAAAAGACACACACACACACACACACACACACACACTTCCATGTGTATATTTGGTTAAGTTTATAAATTTGCTTGAGTAGAAATGAGTTTATACATTGTTTATATTTTAAAAGGATGGATGAACACATTGAGTATAAAAATGCTAAGTAATTATAAGGGTGAGACTTTAGGTAATTTTATATTTCTATCTATACATAGACATATAATGTAAAATGTATATTTCCATATGTATATACATATTATGTATTTATACAGAGTCACACTTCTTTTACAATGAACATTACCATTTACATTTTAGAAAACTACATCTTTTATTATGGAAAACTTATGGATAATATAACCTTTCTGTCTGATATGTATATCAGACATATAATATTGTATATATACAATATGCAAAGTGCCTTATAGATTGGCACAGGAGCAGGACCCCTAAAAATCTCCATTATCATTATTATTACTTTTATCTTTATGCATCTATCTTGTGCTTATTCTAACGGCTCTGTCTGGTCTGGTTACCACTTCCCCACTCTGATTAATAATACCAGCAATCCTTCTTACTCATTTGAAATTATCATTTCATTTCTGACTCTGCTTTAATTCCTCCTTCTTCACTAGGCTTTTCCTGACTGCCTTATCCCTCATCAGATGCAGGTTGTTGAATCAGAATCATGTTTCATACAAATGATTACATCTGCAAATATTATTTCTTTATCCAGACTCAAAGCTACTTACAGCACAAACATACTTTATATCTTTGGTTTGCTAATCAACACATCAAAGACACTGCCATCAGGCACATAGCAAAGCATAGCTCACTTGATACTGGTTTAGTGAGATGATTGAGAGCTAAAGGTTCTTTTAGACATTTAGATAGGTAAGTCAATAGATCTATGATAGATAGATGATAATGATAGATAGATGATAGATAGATAGATAGATAGATAGATAAATAGATAGATAGAGACTCTATAGAGACAAACCCTGGGGATTGGTTTTATTGACATTTGTATTTTGTTAACAAATACCTTCAATGAAAAATGTGACAATTTTTTCAGGAATTTACAATTCACACCTTCTAACAAATGCAGTCTTCTATCTACATTGATATATTTGATCACAATAAACCATTTGCAGAGCTTGCTGATCTGAAAATTGATGCAGAGGGGATGATATGGAAATGTTTGAAAAATCATTCATTTGGTTGGCTGGAAGATGAGAGGAAGAAGTTTTCACAGACTTCTAAGATGAATTGAAAGAAAGATAAGAACAAAGATGAAGCGGGAACATATGAGCATATAGAGGCCCACTGGGTCCTGCTTGGGACAGGATCAATTCCACGGTTATCATAAGGCAGACCAGACATAAAGGAAAAGCAGGAATCTTTTTTCATTATAATTTCTTCAAAGTCTTGAAGTCTCTGAATTTTAATCTGTAAGAAATACTTTCCAGGCCAAAAAAAATGCATTTTATTTTTATTTCTATTTACTTTTATTTTTTATTTTATTATTTTTTAACTTTATTTTATTTTATTTTATTTTTATTTTATTTTTTAAAGATTTTATTTGATAGCGAGAGACACAGCAAGAGAGGGACCACAAGCAGGAGGAGTGGGAGAGGGAGAAGCAGGTCTCCCACCAAGCACCATGGGGCTTGATCCCAGGACTCTGGGATCATGACCTGAGCCAAAGGCAGATGCTTAATGACTGAGCTACCAAGGTGCCCTACATTTTATTTCTAAAGAAAGTTTCTATTCCTTAGCTCAGAGAAAACCAATCCAAACCATTCTGAGGTGTGAGAGCTGAGGTGTTAATGGAAGAGATATGGAAATGATAAGTTGTGGATCAGAATGATTGGACCTCCAGTGTGGTGCAGTTAAAGCCTATCAGGCAAGTTCAAAGGTGCATCTTCATTTTACACTAGTGAGAGAAAACTGCACAGAACTCACAGAATTCTGCTCTGATAGCGGATGAGAAAAGGATTAGTTCCACCCATAACACCTCAGTGTTGTTTCTACTCTAAAGGGCACATATAAACTTTTTAATTCTTCACATCAACCAAGAAGAGATGTTTAGCCTGCTTCAATAAAGAGCTTCATGAAATGTAAAAAAAAAAAAAAAAAAAAAAGATATTACCACCTCCAAGTTGTTATCGTTGTCTAAGGAGGACTGAATTGGATAGATGCTTTCAGTAGCAAGTTATAAACACTCCATACAATTTTTTTTTTTTTAAGAGAGACAATTGACGTAGAATCAGGAAATAGCAGCAGCATTTTAAGCTTCTAAAAAGGGTGTCTGGTTGCTTAATGATGCCATCAAGTACCAAGCTTCCTTTCATCTCTCTGCTCTATAGTTCTGATTTTCTTAACCCAAGACGTATCCTCTCTGTGGTTGTGAGTCAGCTACCTATGACAACCAAGGCCATCAGCACCCTCATGCATGTCCATCAGGAACAAAAATGTCTCAATCATCAGACAAAAATCTTGACTTACACTTATATTGAATAAGCGTGGGTTACATTTCCTTCTTCTCTGAACCAATTGCTACAGCATTAGTGATCTTACTAGACAAGTTCTCAGATCTCTCTACATTCTTTGTTGTCCTAAATAATCACACATAACAAATGTATGGATAGCTATAATGACTTGGCTTTCAAGATGTCAAGCATAGCATCTGGTATTCAGTAGATACTGAACAAATTTGATGTATGAATGAATGAGTGAATGAATGAATGAATGAACACATGAATGGATGTGAGTAAAAATAAATGTCATAAATGATGAGAGACAGGGGATAGAACCAAGAGACCTAAGACCTTTTGGCTTCCAAAATGGTACAATTTTCCTGACACTTCACACAAACAAATACATTCTAATGAATTGTTTATCCAGGCTACAAGCATGTACAGTTTCTAGAAGATCATTGAGATGCAAAGAGGCAGATAATTTAGCCACCCAGCATAAGGAGCAAGGCCAAGAGATAATTCCCACTTTATCAATCATTACTTTCAGTCAGCTTTTTTGTTTAATTATCACAAAGTCTCTATCCTTGCCTTCATTACTAGGTGGTAATGGTCAAGCTCTTTTAGCTCCTGCTCCTACTTTGTTTTATTTATTTATTCGTTTCTTAAAAGAGTTTATTTGTTCATTTGAGAGAGAGAGAGAGAGAGCGAGAGAGAGAGAGCATCAGCAGGGGAGTGAGGCAGAGGGGAAAGCAGACTGCTGAGCAGGGAGCCTGATGTGGCACTCCATCTCAGGACCCTGGGATCACAACCTGAGCTGAAGGCAGGATGCTTAAACATCTGAGCCACTCAGACATCCCTCCTACTTTGTTTTAAAGGAAAAAAATAATTTTGTTCTAAAAGATCTTAAAATTCTTTTACGTTTATCATTACTAATTATTAGAATTTTTCTATAAAGTAGCTGTTAAGACCTTGTTGGCCTAAGTATTTCAGTTGTATTTGTTTAAAGCAGTGGTTCTCACCTGGGGCTGATTTTGCCCCTCCTTCCTTCAGAGGACATTTGTAATATTTGTGGAAGACTTTTGTTGTCAGAACTTGGGGGGAGGGGTGCAGGGAGGGGATACTCCTGGCAACTGGTCATCAGAGGCCAAGAATGTGGTTAAATATATTGCAATGCACAGGACAATGGCCCAGGATTAAAATGTTTCTGGCTCCAGATCCCAATATTGTCAAGGTTGTAAAATTCTGGTTTAGGTGCATTATTATCTATTGCCTAAGGGTATTAATAGGTGCTTATCTATTGATAAAAGGGGATGATAGAGTTAAACAAAAAGACAAGAAAGTATCTTTTATGGCAGTCTGGGAGAAGAAGGTATGGGTCTGAATGAATGCATTGCCCACGGGAATGAGGGGACCTTTTTTTACAAAGTGGGATTAGGGAGGTTAGAAAAACCCTTTTTTAAAAAAAAAAAAAAGAGAAAGATAGTGAGTGCACATGAGGAGGTGTGAGGACAGAGGAAGAGAGAGAATCTTAAGTGGGCTCCATGCCCAGCCTGGAGTGGGTGCTGATGCCAAGCTCCATCTCATGACCCTGAGATTGTGACCTGAGCCAAACTCACGAGTCTGATACTTCACGTACTGAGCCACCCAGGCTCAGTTTTCTTTTTTTTTTAAAGATTTTATTTATTTATTTAACAGACAAGAGATTACAAGTAGGCAGAGAGGCAGGCAGAGAGAGAGGAGGAAGCAGGCTCCCCGCTGAGCAGAGCGCCCGAAGTGTGGCTCGATCCCAGGACTCTGAGATCCTGACCTGAGCCGAAGGCAGAGGCTTTAACCCACTGAGCCACCCAGGCGCCCCCAGGCTCAGTTTTCTAATCAAACTTTCTCCACAATTGGTTTTATTATATTTCAATCTGTAACATTTTGTTATGGGTTGAATAGGGTCACCCCAAATTCTTATGTCAAAGACTAAATCCCTAGGACCTTAGAATGTTCCTTTATCTGGAGACTGGGTCTTTACAGATATAATCAGGTTAACATGAGGTCAATAGGATGGGCCCTAATCCAATATGACTTCCCATTATACAAAAAGGAAAACCTGGATTTGTAGACATACATAGAAGGAAAATGATGTGAGGTGACACAGAGAAAAGACAGTTATCTACAGGCTAAGAAGAAAAGCCTATAACAGATCCTTCTCTCAGAGCCATCAGTAGATATGAACCCTGCCAACATTCTGATTGTGGAATTCTAGCCTCCAGATCTGTGAGAAAATAAATTTCTGTGGTAGAAGCTACCCATTTTATAGTACTTTGTTATGGCAGCCTGAGTAGAATACTACTACTATTAAAGCAATCTTTTACCTAAAAATCCTTCGACTTCAGGATTCTTCTGTTATTTTTTTTTCATTTATTTGACAGACAGATCACGAGCAGGCAGAGAGGCAGGCAGAGAGAGAGAGGAGGAGGAGGCAGGCTCCCTGATGAGCAGAGAGCCCGATGTGGGACTCGATCCCAGGACCCTGAGATCATGACCTGAGCCGAAGGCAGAGGCTTCAACCACTGAGCCACCCAGGCGTCCCTGGATTCTTCTGTTATTAATGAGACTATTTTTCAATGAGGAACATGTGTCTTTATCAAGTCATTAATATCTTTGTAGAATGTAATCTACTAGATTGTTTTGAAAAAATTCTGTAACTGTTTACTAACTAGGAGAGAATGAAAGTTTTGTTACTGGGAAAAGAAGGACATTTGGGGGAGATGTTAAAGGAAGAGATCAGAAACAGGAAGAAGGACGTGGGATGCCAGCAGCAGACAGCCAACAGGAAGAAGGTGGCCCTGGGAGTGGAATGAGGGACAGTGGTCAAAGACAAACATGGACCATTTCAGATACACCTCCCCTTGGGAAGCACTCAGTGAGAAGGGAAAAAGAACATGAACTTTAGAATTCAAGTTTAAAATCTTGGTTCCGCCACATATTAAATATTTAAGTCTTGGGATGCCTGGGTGGCTCAGTTGGTTAAGAGTCTGCCTTTGGCTCAGCTCATGACCCTGGTGTCCTGGGATCCAGCCACCACTGGGCTCCCACCTCAGCAGGGAGTCGGCTTCTCCCTCTCCCTCTTTACCTCCCCTCACTTAATGTTCTTTCTCTTGCTCACTCTGTCTCTCTCAAATAAGTGAATAAAATCTTTCAAATAAATAAATAAATATGTAAATCTGCAGTCAGTTTCTTAACTTTTCTGATTTTCAAAGGTTAAATGGCAATGGTAGTATTTGGTACAAGGCTGACTTCTCCAGTAGGCACAGTGGCGAGGGCCCCACAATACTTTCAGGGGCTAACAAACACGTTTTAATTCCTTTTAAAATCAGTCAGAAAAAGAAGCTGAACTTTCAGGTTGAAAAACAATGTTTTCTGACTGGTGTGAGGTGGGAAATGACAGATGCTGGCGAGGATGCAGAGAAAGGGGAACCCTCCTACACTGTTGGTGGGAATGCAAGCTGGTGCAATCACTCTGGAAAACAGCATGGAGGTTCCTCAAAATGTTGAAAATAGAACTACCCTATGACCCAGCAATTGCACTGCTGGGTATTTACCCTAAAGATACAAACATAGTGATCCAAAGGGGCACGTGCACCCGAATGTTTATAGCAGCAATGTCTACAATAGCCAAACTATGGAAAGAACCTAGATGTCCATCAACAGATGAATGGATAAAGAAGAGGTGGTATATATACACAATGGAATACTATGCAGCCATCAAAAGAAATGAAATCTTGCCATTTGCGACGACGTGGATGGAACTAGAGGGTATCATGCTTAGCGAAATAAGTCAATCGGAGAAAGACAACTATCATATGATCTCCCTGATATGAGGAAGTGGAGATGCAACATGGGGGGTTTAGGGGGTAGGAGAAGAGTAAATGAAACAAGATGGAATTGGGAGGGAGACAAACCATAAGTGACTCTTAATCTCACAAAACAAACTGAGGGTTGCTGGGGGGAGGGGGGTTGGGAGGGGGGTGGGATTATGGACACTGGGGAGGGTATGTGCTATGGTGAGTGCTGTGAAGTATGTAAACCTGGTGATTCACAGACCTGTACCCCTGGGGATAAAAATATATTAGATGTTTATAAAAAATAAAATTAATAAAAAAAAAAACAAAAAAAACAATGTTTTCGTCCATATTAGTATATTAGCCTTTCTATCAATATTCTCATAAAGCATAATTTAAAAAAAATTTATAATTATATAATATGTATATATATATAATTATATAACTATAATTATATAATTTATTTTTTATATTTTTTTAAAATTTAATTTTATTTTTTATAAACATATAATATATTTTTATCCCCAGGGGCACAGGTCTGTGAATCGCCAGGTTTACACACTTCACAGCACTCTCCATAGCACATACCCTCCCCAGTGTCCATAACCCCACCCCCTTCTCCCAACCCCCCTCCCCCCAGCAACCCTCAGTTTGTTTTGTGAGATTAAGAGTCACTTATGGTTTGTCTCCCTCCCAATCCCATCTTGTTTCATTTACTCTTCTCCTACCCCCTAAACCCCCCATGTTGCATCTCCACTTCCTCATATCAGGGAGATCATATGATAGTTGTCTTTCTCCGATTGACTTATTTCGCTAAGCATGATATCCTCTAGTTCCATCCACGTCGTCGCAAATGGCAAGATTTCATTTCTTTTGATGGCTGCATAGTATTCCATTGTGTATATATACCACCTCTTCTTTATCCATTCATCTGTTGATGGACATCTAGGTTCTTTCCATAGTTTGGCTATTGTAGACATTGCTGCTATAAACATTCGGGTGCACGTGCCCCTTTGGATCACTACGTTTGTATCTTTAGGGTAAATACCCAGCAGTGCAATTGCTGGGTCATAGGGTAGTTCTATTTTCAACATTTTGAGGAACCTCCATGCTGTTTTCCAGAGTGGTTGCACCAGCTTGCATTCCCACCAACAGTGTAGGAAGGTTCCCCTTTCTCCACATCCTCGCCAGCATCTGTCATTTCCTGACTTGTTAATTTTAGCCATTCTGACTGGTGTGAGGTGGTATCTCACTGTGGTTTTGATTTGTATTTCCTGATGCCGAGTGATATGGAGCACATTTTCATGAGTCTGTTGGTCATCTGGATGTCTTCCTTGCAGAAATGTCTGTTCATGTCCTCTGCCCATTTCTTGATTGGATTATTTGTTCTTTGGGTGTTGAGTTTGCTAAGTTCTTTATAGATTTTGGACACTAACCCTTTATCTGATATGTCGTTTGCAAATATCTTCTCCCATTCTGTCAGTTGTCTTTTGGTTTTGTTAACTGTTTCCTTTGCTGTGCAAAAGCTTTTGATCTTGATAAAATCCCAATAGTTCATTTTTGCCCTTGCTTCCCTTGCCTTAGGCGATGTTCCTAGGAAGATGTTGCTGTGGCTGAGGTCGAAGAGGTTGCTGCCTCTGTTCTCCTCAAGGATTTTGATGGATTCCTTTCTCACATTGAGGTCCTTCATCCATTTTGAGTCTATTTTCATGTGTGCTGTAAGGAAATGGTCCAATTTCATTTTTCTGCATGTGGCTGTCCAATTTTCCCAACACCATTTATTGAAGAGGCTGTCTTTTTTCCATTGGACATTCTTTCCTGCTTTGTCGAAGATGAGTTGACCATAGAGTTGAGGGTCCATTTCTGGGCTCTCTATTCTGTTCCATTGATCTATGTGTCTGTTTTTGTGCCAGTACCATGCTGTCTTGATGATGACAGCTTTGTAATAGAGCTTGAAGTCCGGAATTGTGATGCCACCAACTTTGGCTTTCTTTTTTAATATTGCTTTGGCTATTCAAGGTCTTTTTTGGTTCCATATAAATTTTAGGATTATTTGTTCCATTTCTTTGAAAAAAATGGATGGTATTTTGATAGGAATTGCATTAAATGTGTAGATTGTTTTAGGTAGCATAGACATTTTCACAATATTTATTCTTCCAATCCAGGAGCATGGAACATTTTTCCATTTCTTTGTGTCTTCCTCAATTTCTTTGATGAGTACTTTATAGTTCTCTGTGTATAGATTCTTAGCCTCTTTGGTTCAGTTTATTCCTAGGTATCTTATAGTTTTGGGTGCAATTGTAAATGGGATTGACTCCTTAATTTCTCTTTCTTCTGTCTTGTTGTTGGTGTAGAGAAATGCAACTGATTTCTGTGCACTGATTTGATATCCTGACACTTTACTTAATTCCTGTACAAGTTCTAGCAGTTTTGGAGTGGAGTCTTTTGGGTTTTCCACATAGAGTATCATATCATCTGCGAAGAGTGATAGTTTGACTTCTTCTTTGCCGATTTGGATGCCTTTAATTTCCTTTTGTTGTGTGATTGCTGAGGCTAGGACTTCTAGTACTATGTTGAATAGCAGTGGTGATAACGGACATCCCTGCTGTGTTCCTGACCTTAGCGGAAAAGCTTTCAGTTTTTCTCCATTGAGAATGATATTTGCGGTGGGTTTTTCATAGACGGCTTTGATAATATTGAGGTATGTGCCGTCTATACCTACACTTTGAAGAGTTCTGATCAGGAAGGGATGCTGTACTTTGTCAAATGCTTTTTCAGCATCTATGGAGAGTATCATATGGTTCTTGTTCTTTCTTTATTAATGTGTTGTATCACATTGATTGATTTGCGGATGTTGAACCAACCTTGCAGCCCTGGAATAAATCCCACTTGGTCGTGGTGAATAATCCTTTTAATGTACTGTTGAATCCTATTGGCTAGTATCTTGTTGAGAATTTTTGCATCTGTGTTCATCAGGGATATTGGTCTGTCCCTTTCTTGATGGGATCCTTGTCTGGTATTGTGATCAAGGTGATGCGGGCCTCATAAAAGGAGTTTGGAAGTTTTCCTTCCATTTCTATTTTTTGGAACAGTTTCAGGAGAATAGGAATTAGTTCTTCTTTAAATGTTTGGTAGAATTCCCCTGGGAAGTCGTCTAGCCCTGGGCTTTTGTTTGTTTGGAGATTTTTGATGACTGTTTCAATCTCCTTACTGGTTATGGGTCTGTTCAGGCTTTCTATTTCTTCCTGGTTCAGTTGTGGTAGTTTATATGTCTCTAGGAATGCATCCATTGCTTCCAGATTGTCAAGTTTGTTGGCGTAGAGTTGTTCATAGTATGTTCTTATAATTGTCTGTATTTCTTTGGTGTTAGTTGTGATCTCTCCTCTTTCATTCATGATTTTATTTATTTGGGTGCTTTCTCTTTTCTTTTTCTTTTTTTTTTTTTTTTTAAGATTTTATTTATTTATTTGACAGACAGAGATCACAAGTAGGCAGAGAGGCAGGCAGAGAGAGAGGAAGGGAAGCAGGCTCCCTGCTGAGCAGAGAGCCCGATGCGGGACTCGATCCCAGGACCCTGAGATCATGACCTGAGCCGAAGGCAGCGGCTTAACCCACTGAGCCACCCAGGCGCCCCATCTCTTTTCTTTTTGATAAGTCTGGCCAGGGGTTTATCAATCTTATTAATTCTTTCAAAGAACCAGCTCCTAGTTTTGTTGATTTGTTCTATTGTTTTTTTGGTTTCTATTTCATTGATTTCTGCTCTGATCTTTATGATTTCTCTTCTCCTGCTGGGTTTAGGGTTTCTTTCTTGTTCTTTCTCCAGCTCCTTTAGGTGGAGGGTTAGGTTGTGTACCTGAGACCTTTCTTGTTTCTTGAGAAAGGCTTGTACCACTATATATTTTCCTCTCAGGACTGCCTTTGTTGTGTCCCACAGATTTTGAACTGTTGTGTTTTCATTATCATTTGTTTCCATGAATTTTTTCAATTCTTCTTTAATTTCCTGGTTGACCCATTCATTCTTTAGAAGGATGCTGTTTAGTCTCCATGTATTTGGGTTCTTTCTAAATTTCCTCTTGTGATTGAGTTCTAGCTTCAGAGCATTGTGGTCTGAACATATGCAGGGAATGATCCCAATCTTTTGATACTGGTTGAGACCTGATTTAGGACCGAGAATGTGATTTATTCTGGAGAATGTTCCATGTGCACTAGAGAAGAATGTGTATTCTGTTGCTTTGGGATGAAATGTTCTGAATATATCTGTGATGTCTATCTGGTCCAGTGTGTCATTTAAGGCCTTTATTTCCTTGTTGATCTTTTGCTTGGATGATCTGTCCATTTCAGTGAGGGGAGTGTTAAAGTCCCCTACTATTAGTGTATTCTTGTTGATGTGTTTCTCTGATTTTGTTATTAATTGGTTTATATAGTTGGCTGGTCCCACGTTAGGGCCATAGATATTTAAAATTGTTAGATCTTCTTGTTGGACAGATCCTTTGAGTATGATATATTGTCCTTCTTCATCTCTTATTATAGTCTTTGGCTTAAAATCTAATTGATCTGATATAAGGATTGCCACTCCTGCTTTCTTCTGATGTCCATTAGCATGGTACATTCTTTTCCAACCCCTCACTTTAAATCTGGAGGTATCCTCAGGTTTAAGATGAGTTTCCTGTAGGCAACATATAGATGGGTTTTGTTTTTTATCCATTCTGATACCCTGTGTCTTTTGATTGGGGCATTTAGCCCATTAACATTCAGGGTAACTATTGAGAGATATGAATTTAGTGCCATTGTATTGCCTGTAAGGTGACTGTTATTGTATATTGTCTCTGTTCCTTTCTGATCTACTACCTTTAGGCTCTCTCTTTGCTTAGAGGACCCCTTTCAATATTTCCTATAGAGCTGGTTTGGTGGTTGCAAATTCTTTCAGTTTTTGTTTGTCCTGGAAGCTTTTAATCTCTCCTTCTATTTTCAATGATAGCCTAGCTGGATATAGTATTCTTGCCTGAATGTTTTTCTCGTTTAGTGCTCTGACTATATCATGCCAGCTCTTTCTAGCCTGCCAGGTCTCTGTGGATAAGTCTGCTGCCTATCTAATATTTTTACCATTGTATGTTACAGACTTCTTTTCCCGGGCTGCTTTCAGGATCTTCTCTTTGTCGCTAAGACTTGTAAGTTTTACTATTAGGTGATGGGGTGTGGACCTATTCTTATTGATTCTGAGGGGGGTTCTCTGAACCTCCTGGATTTTGATGCTTGTTCCCTTTGCCATATTGGGGAAATTCTCTCCAATAATTCTCTCTAATATACCTTCTGCTCCCCTCTCTCTTTCTTCTTCTTCTGGAATCCCAATTATTCTAATGTTGTTTCGTCTTATATTGTCACTTATCTCTCCAATTCTCCCCTCATGGTCCAGTAGCTGTTTGTCCCTCTTTTGCTCAGCTTCTTTATTCTCTGTCATTTGGTCTTCTATATCGCTAATTCTTCCTTCTGCCTCATTTATCCTAGCATGAGAGCCTCCATTTTTTATTGCCCCTCATTAATAGCTTTTTTAATTTCAACTTGGTTAGACTTTAGTTCTTTTATTTCTCCAGATAGGGCTTTTATATCTCCCGAGAGGGTTTCTCTAATATCTTCCATACCTTTTTCGAGCCCGGCTAGAACATTGAGAATCGTCATTCTGAACTCTAGATCTGACATATTACCAATGTCTGTATTGATTAGGTCCCTAGCCTTTGGTACTGCCTCTTGTTCTTTTTTTTGTGGTGAATTTTTCCTCCTTGTCATTTTGTCCAGATAAGAGTATATGAAGGAGCAAGTAAAATACTAAAAGGGTGGCAACAACCCCAGGAAAGTATGCTCTAATCAAATCAGAAGAGATCCCAAATCGTGAGGGGGGAGAAAGGGGACAAAAAGAGGTTCAGAAAGAAAAGAAAAAAAAAAAAAAGAAACATTTAAAAGAAAGAAAACAAAGAAAAAATACAAAAAAGAAAAAATATATATATATTAGATAAACTAGTTAAAAAACGTTAAAAAAGAAAAGGGTGAAAGTTAAAAAAAATTGGCATAAGATGAGAAAAAAATTGAAAAAGAAAAAAAATTAAATTAACTGCAAGGCTAAAGAATCATGGGGAGAAAGCCATGAGTTCCGTGCTTTGCTTTCTCCTCCTCTGGAATTCCGCTGCTCTCCTTGGTATTGAAACTGCACTCCTTGGTAGGTGAACTTGATCCTGCCTGGATTTCTTGTGATCTTTTGGGGGAGGGGCCTGTTGTAGTGATTCTCAAGTGTCCTTGTCCCAGGCAGAATTGCACCACCCTTACCAGGGGCCGGGCTGAGTAATCTGCTCAGGTTTGCTTTCAGGAGCTTTTGTTCCCTGAGCACTTTCCGTAGAGTTCCCGAGGATGGGAATGAAGATGGCGTCCTCCCAGTCTCCGGCCCGGAGCAGCTGAGAGCCTGGGGCCTCACTACTCAGTGCGCCCTCAGAGAACAGCACCCAATTACTCCCATCACCTTAGCCTCCGGCCGTGCTCCGAGCTGACCGAGACTGTGACCGGTTCAAGGTAACCCCAAGCTGTGAGCTCACTCCTCCGCTCTGTCTCTGTAGCCGGCTTCCCCGTTCTAATACCTGTAAGCTCTGTGACACTCAGACACCCCCGATCCTTCTGTGACCCTGCGGGACCTGAGGCCACGCTGACCCTGCGTGGGCTTCACCCCGGTTAAGCCTCTGGAACGATGTCCCTCAGCGGAACAGACTTTTAAAAGTCCTGATTTTGTGCCACATTGCTCCGCCGCTTGCCCGGAGCCGGCCCCTCCCCCCGCGGTCTATCTTCCCTTGATTTGGATTCACTTCTCCGCCAGTCCTACCTTTCAGAAAGTGGTTGATTTTCTGTTTCTAGAATTGCTGTTCTTCTTCTCTTCGATCTCCCGTTGGATTTCTAGGTGTTTGCAATCTTTAGATAAACTCTCTAGGTGATCTCCTGCTACCTGAAGTAGTCTCAGCCTGCTACTTCTCCACCATCTTGACTGCTCCTCCTATAGTTTTTTTTTTAATTGTGGAGAAAGGACCCATGGAAGTCATAATGTAGGCCTGATTTGGCAGGGTGGGACTAGGAAACAGAGTTAGATACAATAGTATGCCAAGTTCTTAGTAAAAACCAGGGGGTAGATTTTGTCTCCATTCTTCTTAATCTCCACATACTTTATGTGCATTTTGTATCTGCTCTGGATATCGTTTGGAGTTTATCACATGCCATGCATCCTCCTAAGTAGTTTTACATACAGGAACTCATTAAATTCTTGTACTACCTCTGTGTCCGGGTACAATGTCATCCCCTTCTCACAGAGGAGAAAACTGAAACACAGAGAATTTTAAGTTTTCCAAGTCCCACCACAAGTGGACTTTGAAGTAGGACATCAAAAGTCCTTAACAGTTAGGCGGTTCCAGCGATACCTGCTGTTTAACCCACTCCCAAAGCTCCGCTGGCATTTTCCCACCAAAAATGTTTTCTTGTTCAGATTCAATTTCCAATCTCAAATGTAGGTGCACCTGGTAGATATGGATTACTTCTGCTTAGCTTATTCACAACCACCTTGTTAAAATATTATGGAAAGTCCACAGAACACAACTGCCAAGCATATAGGTTCTGCAGTCATTTTTATTCTGCAGACATACAATCTGGCTCACCATCTGCATTGTCTCACTCTTCTGTTCTGGCTATCCATAACATCACCCAGACTGGCTCCATCACTGTGTGCATTAGCAAGACTGCATTGGACTTAGGGCCTGCTGCACATCTGGATTGTTCTATCACAACATCAACTGTGAGGCCAAACAACAGTATCACGAATCAGACATTACTGTATGTGAAATGGTTTCTGTGCCAAAGAATTCCATTTTTTCCAGATGTGTCATCCAGGCACATTGAGTACCGAATTTAATTAAGTTATGAGTTTAGAATGTGACTACTAAATTAAAATTGCTTCATCTTGAGCCCAGATTCCACAGCAACAAAGTGTATTAATATCCAATGGCTTATTTCCTTATGGAATAACCAGTTGTGAATTCAGTTTGGTTTAGATTTAAAACTGACCAAGGTTAGTTGTAAGGACCATGGAGTCACTGCTGCTTAAGAGCTAAGAGTTACTGAGTTTATTATATACCAGATTCTGATAAGAAGTTTGAATGGAATTAATCCATATTATTTTCACAGAAAGTTCAAAAAGTAAATAATTAACTCCTTTTTCTTCTTCTTCTTTTTTTTTAAATGACTTTTTCATATGTGGAAACTGAGCCACAGACTGAGATAAGTAATTTTTCTGAGATTAGGCACCTCTAACCCAGCAACATCTGGATTTAAACCCAAGTGGTTAGATCCCACATCCTATACTTTCAAACACTAAAGACCCTATTGTTTAGGTACCTAAGGACCTTCCTTTCTTTCTCTTTCCCCCTTTCTCTTTCCCCTCTTACTTCTTCTCCTACTTCTTTACAGAAAATAAATTTTTTAAAAATCCTGAATATGATATCGTTGAAAGAAATAAACATTTTGGAGAAAGAGTGATAATTGACACAAACAAGCAAAAATAAGGCGGGGAGGAAGGGTGGCGGAAGAGAGGGGACTCTAATTTTAGATGGGCCCAGATCCGTTTTGGAAAGTTAATGTCTAAAATAAATTAGTGACTGATTTTTTTTTTTTTTTTTTTGGTTCAGAAATTAGCTTCAGGAAGCTTCAGGAATGTTTTCCAACAATCGATCTGTGAAATTCAGGAATATTTAATCTTATCACTTGTTCATTTCTCTTTAAATTGTGACTTAAATGGTTTATGTATGCATATTCCAAATTCAGATAACAATACTATCACTTCCTTTATTTATTTATTCAGTTCTGAACATTCCTCGTTTAGGAGAAAATGAAGAACAGGATGACACTATCTGGAGGTGGTTGGCTTAAAATGATCACTTTTAAATTATCTCTCATGGTTCATCTCCCTTTCTGATTTCTCCCCCTTCAGATTTTCCTCCCTTCCCCTGTAGTCCTCTGTGCTATTGCTTATGTTCCACATATGAGTGAAAGTATATGATAATTGTTTTTCTCTGTTTGACTTACTTCATTTAATATAGTCTCCTCCAGTTCATCCATGTCAATACAAATGGTGGGTATTTGTCAATTCTGATGGCTGAATAATATTCCATTGTATATATGGACCACGTCTTCCTTATCCAGTCGTCTGTTGAAGGGAATCTCGGCTCCTTCCATAGTTTGGCTATCATGGACATTGCTGCTGTGAACACAGGGGTGCATGTGGTCCTTCTATATATTTTAATTTATTTGAAAAATTGTCTCATGCTTGTTTGAAATTACAAGATTGCATCACACCTACAACACACCTGAGCTATGGGTTATTTCCCTTCAGTCTCCCAAACTGCCCTCCCAGAAGGCTAGCTAAATACATATCAAAATGGCGTACTTGTGGTAAGCAGAGCATGAATTCTGATAAAAGATAGCAAGTAAATCATAAGAAGGATTGGAGAAATCTATGCTTCCTCTCCTCCAGCCAGCACTTATAATGACAAAAGGCAAGTTTTATGCTCTGAATCCAAAAGTAAGGAAATTAGCTTTCAGAAATGCAAATGCTCATTACAGTATAGTTTCTACCTTTTCAGAGTATGATTTTTTTTCTCCCAATGACATGGAAAGCATGATGAATTCCTTCGGCTTAATTCACATAGCATTTGTGAGATTGAACTTGTCAATTTGGATTTATGAAATTTATGAAATTTCCTAACACTCACAGTTGGGCTACTGTGCCAGCATGTTCATGAATTTTTTAAGAAGAAACAATCCTTTGCATTTTTGTTACTTTTCAACATTCATGCTGGCCTGTGTTTATTGCCTAACATACATAATGAAGATTAAAGATAGGAGAAGCCCCAGTTGTATGCTCTGATTAGGAAGTTCATACAGTATTGCAATGCACTAATCTGTGAGGAAAGAAAGGCAAGCCAAGAGACAACTATTATTTTCTACACAATCTTAAATCAGGAAGAACTCCAGATCTAATTGACCTAAAAGACTGCCTCGTACCATTCATATAACAAAAGAAGCAAGATTAAAAGTCCATGCAAGATAAAAGCAAATTTCAATACATTGTGAAATTTCCTTCCAAGGAAAATGCATTTTAATTTTTTAATATGTTTCATGATAGAGTTTACTGATTAAAAAATACATATTTGATTTTAATAAAAGTACCCCAATCCATGCATAACAAGTCAAAAACATTTGGTATAACCATCTCAAATGTAACTTTCCTCTTTTTTTTTTTTTTTTTAAAGATTTTATTTATTTATTTGACAGAGAGAGATCACAAGCAGGCAGAGAGGCAGGCAGAGAGAGAGAGGAGGAAGCAGGCTCCCTGCTGAGCAGAGAGCCCGATGCGGGGCTCGATCCCAGGACCCTGAGATCATGACCTGAGCCGAAGGCAGCGGCTTAACCCACTGAGCCACCCAGGCGCCCCTCCTCTTTTTTTTTAATACCTTTTCCATTTTTCAAAATTACTATAAACTTTTCAAAGGAAACCACATTTTCACATTGATTAACGGTAGCCACATTTTCCAATTATGTGGGTAATGAGTTCAGGAGCAACGACCCAGAAAATGGACAGGAGATTTTACTCCAAACTAATGTTAACAGTATTTTGGTGTTTTGAAAAAGAAAAATAAAAGGCTCCAGATCTAATGATGACAGATCTTTGCTGTTAATTAATCAAATTGCCTCAAAATAGAGTTCAGCAGGTGGAAATAATTACCAGTTAATTGTCTCCTGTTTATTACTCTTTGGAGATATAAATCCAACTACTGTGCTCATTTTACAGTATTTACTAAAAAGCTAATAATAAATAAATCAGGAGCACAGATGTTGTTATGGTAACAATATTTGTGTTTGCTTTCTGAGACAATACAAGTAGCATAAAATAACAATTTCCCCTTTGAAAAAAATATCTTTTCGCCAGGTGCACAAATTTGCCTTTAATAAAAATGTTTCATTTTAATATGTTTGTTTTGAAATGTTTAAGTTGTTGATATGAAACAGAAAAGGATGTTCCAGCAGGAAAAAGATTGTCCTGACAAGAAGACAGTGGGTATCCTTGAAAGTTTTAATCTGATAAGAAATATATATCTTAGATATATGACATTATCTTCTGTTTAATTCTAAAGGGCAAAACAAAAACATTCTTTAAAAAATTTTTTTTTTTTTATTTATTTGAGAGAGAGAGAGCATGAGTGGTGTGGGGAACAGCAGAGGGAGAGGGAGAAGCAGTCTTCCTGCTAAGCAGGGAGCCCAGCTCAGCGCTGGATCCCAGGATTCTGGGATCATAACCAGAAGCAAAGGCAGATGCTTAACCACCTGAGCCACTCAGGTGCCCCCAAAACAGTCTTAATATATGCATGTTAATTACATACTTGAGTATTTTGTATAGGAGATACAAATTCAAACTCTGGAAGTAGTTACCTATGTGATATTGGAGTTCTCACTTTTGAAAGATAAATACATATTTATTTATAGATATGCTTTAGGAGAATGGTTGATCTAGTTTTCTTTTTTATGTTATATATAACCATCAATTATTTCTTTCTCAAATAAATGTAGCATGGGGCGCCTGGGTGGCTCAGCAGGTTAAAGCCTCTGCCTTCAGCTCAGGTCATGATCCCAGGGTCCTGGGATCGAGCCCCACATCGGGCTCTCTGCTCAGCAGGGAGCCTGCTTCCTCCTCTCATTCTCTGCCTGCCTCTCTGCCTACTTGTGATCTCTGTCAAATAAATAAATAAAATCTTAAAAAAAAATAAATAAATGTAGCATGTGTCATCACCAATATTTAATAGAATTGTTTAATCTGGCGGGAACAAGTTGATATAACAAATGCTTCAGCTAAACCTCTTGACAAACTCAAGCATCCAGAAAAATATGAAATATCATTGGGATGTTGTACTACAAAGAATGGGAATGAAGTGAGAGTTTCATCTTTTCTTCTTGCTTTAACCAAAACATAAAGTGTATGTATGTGTGTGCATGTGAAACATACAATGGTGGATGATTTTTGCGGTTTTTGTTTCAGAAGAGAGATGTGGAAAGGAGTAAAGAACTGTCCTACAGTTTGTTTGTTTGTTTTTAAGCTGTGAACATTATTTCTTTACTTTTTTTCGAAAGAAACATAAAATCGATTATATACGTCATGGAAATCATTCTTTCCCTGTATTTTCAACATTTATAAATGATACTGAATGACCTATATAAAATACAAAAGAATGCATCTTAGTAATAATAAGCAATATAAAATTGGTAATATAAAATGTCTTTACTTTTATCTAAATTTGTAACACCAACATGATAAAAGACTGAAATTCTCTTTCTCTGCAGACCAGATATCTCTTATAACATCAGAGAAAAAAAATAAATCTCAGAGCAAGTTATGCTACATCTTTTATAGTTTAATCATTTAAAAATTTTTAGATACAATTCACTTTTCCTATTTGATATTAAGGTGGAAGATCTATGAACTTGATATAAGTAGAAAAATCGAGACGTAAGTGTTGATTATATCCTGATCATTTGGGTACATTTAATAGGGACCTTCAGCCTCTCTAAGTTGGATTTTTATATCCCTGATAGTAGCATGCCAAATTCTTTTCCCAGGTCACTTCACAGAGTTTTAATGAAGCTCCCTCAGTAAATTACTCTATGTCTTTATCTGTGTCATATAGAAATATATGAATGTATATATAAACATATATATGTTTGTTGTTTAACTATATAGCTTATATAATTTTAAGGTCATATTATTATTGAGAGTATATTCTGTATCATTAAAGTGTAGTGGAATTTATTCTTGTCCATCCAGAACTTTCTCACTTATTTAAATGAAACAGTATCAATTCTTATAGTGCTGAGCTATTTTCCTCTTTGATTTTCCATTATTAGTATTGGTGTGGAAGTTTTACACAAATGTTAATGAAAACAGCTGATCCATACTGTCAATGCATCTTTTGCTTGCAATACAGTTAACAAAACTGAGATTTCTTATAGAGTACTTTTAATTCCTTATAATTAATTTTTATTTATATCAAAGAAAATAATATATCTGATATAAAGTAAAATTAAATAGCATTATTAGTCCTATAGTAAAATATACAGCTGCTCAATTCTCCCTGTTATCCAAATTCAGGTCTCAAAAAATGACTTCCAATGCTCTTAGATATGTTTTTCTAATCCTCACCTCTATGTCATTAAATAGATGTCTATACTATTTCTTTTTTTTTTCCTTTTTTCTTTTTATTAAGTTCAATTAGCCAATGTATAGTACAAAAACTAATCAATTTGTTTACTTTTAGTTTTTTTAGTTTTTGATGTAGTGCTCAATAATTCATTAGTTGCATATAACTCCCAGTGCTCATCACATCACATGCCCGTCTTAATACCTATCTCCTGGTTACCCCATACACACTGCTATTTCTTGATTTGTCAAGTTTGGAGGTTATTTGGTGACTTCCTTTTTGGCAGTTGATAACTCAGCTTTCTTACACTTGCTCCATCACATTCTGCTTCCCTTTTCCATATTCTCTCATTTTCTCTATTTCCTGCTTGGTTAAATCAAGAGTCAGTGATTATATTATTTTTAGGTCAACAATCAGTTTTCTGTATCCTTGAACACAAATCCAGATATTTCTATCTCTGAAATTTCTCTCTCCCTCCTGCCCTCCCTTTTAGGGAGTGATCTCCCTCCTTAGGACTTTACTTTGCTCCAAGCTAGCTTCACTATTCAGTTGCTGGCTGCGGGTCCATGTGCACAATTGTTTATCTGGTTGTTTTAATCAGCAATCCCTGTGTTGTGTTACATTATATTTTCTGGACAACTTATCTTTTTGTTTCTTGGTTTGAGTTCACATTTCAGAATTAGAAACTCTAGTAGCTTTCTAAGAAAAGACAATCACTGGGGTAAAAAAAAAAAAAAATTCCAACACACTTTTTTTTTTTTTTAGGTTTTATTTATTTTGACAGAGAGAACATATAGGGGGGGTGGAGAGGTAGAAGGAGAGGGAGAAACAGTCTCCCTGAGCAGGGAACCCCAGGTGGGGCTCAATCCCAGGAACCTAGGATCATGACCCAAGCCAAAAGCAGACCTTTACCCACTGAGCCATCCAGGCGCCCCTCTAACATACTTTATTCATAGTTTAGCTAGGTATGTTGTCTCTTCCCTGAATTTTAAAGAAATTCAATCTGCTATCTTCTGGCTTCCAGTCTTGTTCTTGAGCAGTTGGAAGCCATTATGAATTGCATCAGTTTTTATGATTGCTAATCCCTCACAACTTTACATAACCAAGTCCTGCCCTGCTTAGACAGTGAGAATTATATAAACTTGTGATGTCCCACATTGTCCTTAGGATCCTATAATCCAAAGGCAAAGATTTGCAACTGAAATTTAGATATTTTTAATACTTTTTATTTACCTCATCCCTTATAATTAGATATTTATCTCTCATATTATATTGATATTTAATTCAATTTCAGATATAACTTTTATTTTTGTTCTTTTCATAAAGAGATATGATAAATGAATACATAAAATGAAATCATACCTAAGCTTTAAAATATCTCTGAAATACCTTCTCTTCCATGGAGTCTGCCTGTAACAACAACTAATTTTTCTCTCTTTTGAATCCCAACTGAACTTATTTCCACTTTGTGGATTATAACATGTATATTACAATATTGACTTATTCAACATGTGTAATTTAATCATTTCTATAAGTTCGGAGAGTTGCCCAGCAACACTACAATCCAGTTTTAGAACAATTTTATCACTCCAAAAGGAATCATTAGCACCCATTCCTTATTTCTACCTCTGACCTGAGGCAACTACCCGTGTACTTTCTCTATATATACATTTGCCTTTTCTGGACATTTTATATAAATTGATTCATATAGTAAGTGGTCTCTTATGACTGATTTATCTCAGCTATATATGGGCAGGAGTCTCCTCATGTAGAAGCATGCATCATTCTCTGTCCTTTTTATTACTGAATAGTATTCTGTTGTATGGATACAGCATTGAGTGTATACATTCACTAACTGATGGACATTTGGGTTGTTTCCACATTTCTTTTGCTAATATGAATGTTACTATGAACATCACATACAAGTCTTTGCGTTAACATAGGCTTTCATTTATCTTCTAGACACCTGTGAATCCCAACTTTGTATATCCCTTTTCTGTGTTGTATCATATTACATCTTAGTATGATTATTTTGGGGTCTGTCTTTACCTATGCCAATCTTTAAAATATGGATGTTCTCCAATGTCCTTTTCTTATTATTTTTAATATAATGTGTCCTTTGATCAGTTTACCCATAATCAAAGTATAATTATAATTTATACTGGAGTGGCTTAAGTATCTTCATTCTCAACCTCCTGTGTAGCCCAGTTTTGGGGAATACTTGCTAGAATATTAACTAAAACAAAACATGTCAAGTGATAGACTATTTCTATTGTGTTGTTAAAGGCTCTCTGCAATCATAATTTTAAAAGTATTGTCATCTTTAGTGAGTAAATGATACTCATATTCAGTCTATTATGAGATGTTTAAAATAGTTTCTTTAAAAATATTCTTTCAAATCATTTACATTTGATATATCCTTCTTTCATCTTACACTGTCATTGAGAGGATTTCCCTGAACCAAAAATAATAAAGAAACATCTACTTAGACCATCTCCCATGTGATAAATGAATAACTATTTGATATAGAGGGGTGTTTCTTGTTATTGATTCTTTTATTGTTATTGATTCCTTTTTTAACTAATGTTTGTGTTCACAATGATTTTTGAAAGTGGTAACAGTTTTAAACTTAGTGCTTGTTCTTGTCTGTTTCTTTATATAAAGGGGAAAAAGTTATTTTTAATGCCAATTGTGTACAAATTTGGTGTTGGTGGAGTTGGCAGAAACATCCATTATCTAAAAATATAAGGTACCTGGGTGAGGTATTAGAAAAGTTGTAATTTCAACTTTTGGTTCCCACTTGCAATTTATAATTTCAACAGTTTCAGGGGAAATTACAGCTTGAAGTCTCATAGTGCATTTTATTTTCTATTCTTAAAACTTGAGGGAATAGGGGAGAGATAAATTGATGGCAAGGAAACTTCAGTAGTTAGATTAATGCCAGAGCATATTATATATTCTCTGGAAAGAAGCCCTGACTTCTTTATATGTGTATGTGTGTATGTATACTATATAGAGTATATTTTATATATTTATATGTTATATATATGTATATTATATATGCAGTAAATTTCTAACAATTGGGAGAGCTTTGTGAAGAGAATTGTTTGCACTGCTCCTTCAACTTTTCTTTAACATTGACATATTTAAAAAAAAAATGGTCAGTCTATACTGAGCATTCTGTTTGCTATGAGAGAAATAGAGTACCTAGGTTGAGCATGACGATTACACACAACCACAAAGAATGTTGGGAGGAGACTGTCAGGTACTAAACGTACTTCATCACGTGGAATCTCCCTATTGGTCATCCAGGGACATCGACTCAGCTTGTAAATGTCCACAGCCTCGGATTCTAAAAGGTTGCGTGCTGTGCTGGAGCCTAGGGTTTGTTCTTCCACTGGGGTGTATATAAAAACATTTGCGGGGCGCCTGGGTGGCTCAGTGGGTTAAGCCGCTGCCTTCGGCTCAGGTCATGATCTCAGGGTCCTGGGATCGAGTCCCGTATCCGGCTCTCTGCTCAGCGAGAAGCCTGCTTCCCTCTCTCTCTCTGCCTGCCTCTCTGTCTGCTTGTGATCTCTCTCTGTCAAATAAATAAATAAAATCTTTAAAAAAAAAAAAAAAACAAACAAACATTTGCTAGCCCTGCATTGATATGTACTGCAGAGGGGTCACTTGGAGCCCCAAGAAGCAGGTAGAGTGCCGATCTATACACAAAAAATTCCTGCTACTATTCCTCTCTTCTTTTATGAAGCTATTATTTATCCATCAAAAGCTTCACCTGAGCAAAAGGGGAACTCTTTAAGGCTCGTATAGCTAATAACCCCTTAGTTAAGTCATACCTAATTTTTATAGAGATCCTAGATATGCTTTTAAAAGCTGTATCATTAAATCCAGGCATTTATATGTGTAGATATAGGGATATATATAATTTCATATATATATATGTATTATATGGGTATATATAAATTCCATAAATATCTCATGTATGGATATATAGTTTATATACATTTTATATTCATCCATCTACATATTTTTTTTTCATTTCTTCTTTAAATTTTAACAACCACAAAAATTCCAGAAACCACCTACTTCTGATTATCACAGGAGGCCACCTTCCTAGTGGGAGGGGTGGGGTGGAAAGGGTTTTCTCCATCTGAAATATATCTTCTGAAATATATTCAAACCACACCATGAGATGCTAGAGCTACATCAACAACTATCTGAAGACCAGAGTGGACTGCACTTCATTTGTCTGGGGTCCACTAATCCCCCAAAGGGCAATAGGAGTACAACAAATATAAGAAAACAGGCATATTTGGATTAAGAACAGAAAAACTGAGACCTGGAAAAATGTCTAGTAGTTCAGTGGTGGCTCTAAATGATGGTGGTTAGGCTGCTACAGTGTAGTGGGGCATCAGGGGCCAGGGACAGAAAAAGACAAGAGGATATAGAACATGGAAGATGAATAGGCATTAAAAATAAGCTTTGGGGACGCCTGGGTGGCTCAGTTGGTTAAGCAGCTGCCTTCAGCTCAGGTCACGATCCCAGCATCCTGGGATCGAGTCCCACATCGGGCTCCTTGCTTGGCGGGGAGCCTGCTTCTCCCTCTGCCTCTGCCTGCCATTCTGTCTGCCTGTGCTCGCTCGCTCTCCTCTCTCTCTCTGACAAATAAATAAAATCTTAAAAAAAAAAATAAGCTTTGGATGATTCAGATATTTTGTCTAAGTTGATCTTCAGTAGTAAATTAGAAAAGGTCAGCAATACCCCTAGGAATAGTTCTTATCAGTGAGGCAATTTAAAATAAGTATAAAAGAAGCAGGTCAGGGCTTCTTTTTCAGAGAAGACCACAGTAGAGACACATACCTAAGAACAAAGGGTTTTGAAGTGTTTTGTGACTTGAAACTTGAAAATTTCTAAATAGCTATAAGTTGGGTTTCTGCCTTTCCTCCTTATTTTTTCTTCTTCCTTATATCTTGTATCCCACCTTTATTTTTCCCCTACCCTCCCATATTTCTCCCTATGATGACAAAATGAATTATAATGTTGGGAGGGTACTCCAGTGTTTTTTAAACAAACATGAAAATTTATTAGTAATACTTACATACCCAGATTGGGGATATGCCAGACATAGAGAGAGGTCAAAAATTATTTTAAAAATTTAAAATTTAAATAATCTATAAATAAATAAATAAATAAATAAATAAAGATTTAGTAGATTTCCTTGGATGAATGTTTCTCCATGTAGGCAATTTGGATTTTAAGTGATTGCTTTAAAATAATCTTCACTATTTAAATTGCTATTTTGGTTGAGTAGAGGGTCTACCAAGTTCCTTACTCAGAAGTCTAACTTCCTGAATGTGTTTTTTTGTTGTTGTTGTTGTTTGTTTGTTTGTTTGTTTGTTTTTTTAAGAGTGTTGACAAAGAGACTTAAGGTCTAGCCATCTTCTCCATTGTTCTCCCAACTACATCCCTCACATGTACCAACACCACCATCTCTGTGTAATCAGCCATGCAGATTACCTCCATGGCCCACCTGGAAAGCTGAATCTTTATTATACACTTAGCATTCAATCTGTTCACTTATGATCCAGTGGAATCTTTCTCCTTCGCCTTGTCTTACCTGTTTGTATAATTCAACAAATCCAACCACAGCTCTGTGCATTGCACAGCCTCCACTATTTCCTTGATTAGCTTTTGATTGAGGAGTAACAGTGAAAATCATTATATTAAACATCCCAAGCGTATAAGCTCTTCATACAAGTTTACCACTTTCCCCAAACAGTCTAACCTAAAAAAAGGGGGGGGGGCATTGAAAAGAATGACTATTCAAAGCCTTCAAGTTCCTCTATCCATCTGTTTTCCTTCTGTTCTTAAATGGCCAATGTACTCTGAATTTAAAATAAACCTTTCATATATTTTTTCTTCTCTTCTGTCAGCTATTTAAAAGGTTAATGGCATATTTTACTCTCTTCAGGCCATCATTACATACTCACTTTCTACAAATTCCTCCAGGTACATCTCTATTTGTCTACTTTCCTTCCAGCTGCCTTTCAGTATATGTCCATGTCTTTACAAGATGCTGAGTAGATTGAATAATTTAATTCCACAGACTTTTGCCCTATAATTTTAAAAATCTATTTCTTTTTTTTTAAGATTTTTAGCATTCCAGGAGCATGATTCTTTCTACACTTTCTTGTGGCTAACGTACAATTAACAATACTATGATATACAATAAGCTGATTGTTAATTTTAGTAGAATATCTAAGTAGGACACATGGGGAAAAATAATAGAAAGCCGTGTTGTGTTATGTCTCAGAAATCATTTGCCTTCTAATCCTTGGAAACTCTGTTGTGTAAGAAAAATCAGTATATTGTCATTAAGAGGTCTGAACTCCAGTCCCAGCAAAGCTTACTTCAAACTAATTAACATTTTTTTAAAGACTCTCACATGTATTTCATCTAGTTTTCTGGCTTTGGGCGTTACTTAATGTCATTAAGCTTATATTTCCATATCTACAAGATAAAAGGTCTGGACACCATGATTTCTAAAGATCCCCTCCATACGAAAATTCTCTCCTTTCAGTACTTTAGAAAGTCTCCAATTATGGTTGACCGTAATTGACTTGCTGATGTCAGAACCTGGCTTGGTTGATAATGGGATGTTTGTCACTGCCAAGTCCCATCCCTGTGGTTGAGTGTCCTCAGGGCAGGCCATATTTAGAGGCTTTCTGTATGACTTGCTCATAGATGGCTATTCCATCCCTTAGGAAAGGCAGGACTCCATTGTCCACAACTCCCTCTTAATATGTAATCCAAATTTATGTTTCAAGAATTCCAGAAAAGTGAAATTAAGTTCAGATCAGGCATAGTCTATACTATTCAAAGAGAGTTTTTAAAATATACTTTCAAATACTTAATATACCACAATAGTTTATCTTACCCTAACCCCTACTTCCACCACACAACCTTTTCAATATGTCCAAGGCGGTATTACCCAGTTTGAAATTGGGAGTAAAGGGGGTGGTCGAGGAGCCTGGAGCCAAAAGCAACACTGAAACTAATAAGAAATCCCAATTTGTCAAGTCAATGTAACCATTTGCCAAGCAATGTTTTAAATGATTTAAATATCCCAGTGTGTATTATAGACCAGTTCTCAAGTTATGTTAACCTACACACTGATAAGTTATGTGGATTTTCATGTACTAATTTCAAACTCCCTAAGAAAGAACTAAAGAATATGTGTATCTTTTTATTCTTTACAAAGAAGCTATAGAATTATTTTCCTGATAATGCACATGATTTGGTAACCATATCAAGCTAAACGTATCTACTATATTAGTCTCCCTATCAGGTTACACTGAAAATAACACTCAATAAACAGTCTCATATGTGCACCATAAACCTTTGTTATATGTGCCAGGCTGAGAAGGAGCAGAGGAGCTCTGTGGAAGGTCTTTCAGTCCCAGGTTATTTGCTCATAGTTCAGTTGGAGGATGAACAACATTGTTCAGGAGGGGGGATTAATGAATTAAACAATGTTATTTGCCCAGGAGACTCATAGGGCTATATGCCAGTTTGAGCTACAAGGTGAAAGACCAGAAATTACAACTGGCAGCCTCATTTGAGTAGGTAATGAGTGAGCTGTGTATGGTTCATTACTCATTGTGATAGATATTGGCTATAATATGTAAGCTGCTTTATTAGGTGTCAATCTTACTGGACTTAGGGACATTTTCCAAGATAGGACTTCTATTTTGACTTGCCCTGTGCTTATTCAGGAATAGTAGGACAACCATTTAGCTTTGGAATGAGATCTCTGCTGAAGGCATGAAGGAATTACCTGGAAGTTAAGATCTACTTGACCAATTTAGCACACAATCTAGGGATATGGTGATACATGCTGACTCCTCAAGCTGGGTCATAAGACATAAGTAGAGAAATGACATACAAAGTTTTGTCTTAGAATAATAAGATATGAGATACAGTTTGTTTTTGGTAAAATTATAAATAGTCGAGGACATGGTCTGCCTCCATTAACAAGTATTTTTATGTTTATATTTTGGAGGGGAGGGGAAGAGGGAGAGAGAGAATCTTAAGCAGGCTCCATGCCTAGCACAAACCCCAATGTGGGACTTGATCTCACAACCCTGAGATCATTACCTGAACTGAAACAGAGTCGGACACTTAACTGACTGAACCACCCAGGTGCCTCTCAACAAAAATTTTTAAGCACCATTTTCTGCCAGGATATAATCATATATAATAATTTATACATACATATATATATATATATATATATATATCCTAACATGATATAAAGAGAAATACATATGTATTTACATATACAAACACACATATAGTATATATATATATATATATATATATACACTCTCTACATATACACTCCCTATATATATATTTGTACATATATATACATGTTTGTATGTTATATATATTTGTACATTTTTACATTATATATGATTGTATATATAAAATACATATGTAATATTATGTATTTATATACACAAACATATTTACTGTGTATACCGTGTGTGTGTGTGTGTGTATATATATATATATATATATATATATAAACACTCTCTCTCTCTCTCTCTCTGTATATATATATATATATATATATATATATATATATATATGGAGAGAGAAAGAAAGAGAAGAAAGAAAGAGAATTGGTTCACTTCTGGAGGCAAAATAATAACTTTTAGGAGTATAAACCTGGAATGAACACTGAAAAGGATAGCATGGAGAAAACATTCATATGCAGTGAAAATTCAGATAAAAGCTGGTAGTGAGAAAAATAAACTAAGCTTGGCTTGTCAGTGGAAGAGAAGAAATGCCTCAAGCTAGGGGAGAAAGTGATAACCTAAAACATGTTATTGAGTTTTCCAGCCTCCTAGAAGGATAGAATTCCTCTGAAAATTCTCTCAAGTCTATCAACCACCCAATAAAAAAAAACCTTGATTAAATTTTTATTTTTCACCTTAGAATGAAGAAACTTTAGAATTGGTAAGTGTCCCTGAGGCGTCCTGCAGTATCTGCAAGGTCAGAAATCAATTAATTTATCCAACTGTTTTGTTAGTATAGTCATAGGGAATTCCAGCCTAAAAATAAATTTTTGTTGTTTATATCTCAAGGTAACTATATTCACACAAAGAAAGTGACAAATACACACTGATATAATATAGAGTAAAAGTCCAGAATAAAGCATGCAGGACATGGCAACTGAATCAGATGTCTACAACCTATAAAGCATTGTAGTAGAGCACATACCATCCTAAGCAAGGAGATTTGAGGGCTTTAATAAAAGTACCAAAATAATAGTTACAGCGATGAAAATGAAAGTATAGCAACCAGGCTAAGAGATGATCAAGGATGGGGAGGTTCCCTACCTGAGATTTGGTCACCCAGAATTATTGGATATTTTTAGTAATGGAGAATTAATTGGGATAGCTCTAGTTAGCAATTGTTTCTTCTGGTATTAAGCAGGACTCTCCCTCCATAAAATATAACCATGAGTCTTTACAATGGTTTTTGGAATTATAGTGAATAAATAAATCCCTTCTTCAAAAATAAATAGTTTTGTTGTATGATTTTGTTGTGTGATTCAACTGTGAAATCAGTGAATTCCCCTTCCATTCTGTTCCTCAATTTACTACTTCTCTCTCCTCCAATATAAATGATCTCTCACACTCTACCAGATATTGATGTATCCCATATCTTCCTGATTTCTGAGTTCATCTTTCTCCACCACAGAAGAGGATTTGACTCCATCAGTTACATTTGTAATGAATCTCAGTTCAGTTGAACAAGGATTTTAAGGCAATAATAATCCATGTCTCTGTCTTCAAACACTTTTTCTTTTTGTCTCTTGAGGAGTCAACACAATGAGAAGCTCTCTCTAAAATGTTTCTCCATTTTGTGAATTTAACTATCTCCAAGAGTGGAATATCAGCACAGGGTGGGCATCTATGTTCCAAAACCAGAAACCTTCATCACTGAGGTTCTTTGTCAAAGTAGGCTGACAGCTAAAATAACCAAAGTCTTAATAGCTTAAGGGGTGGGGGGTGGCAGGGAAAAAAAACCCAACAACAACCTTTTTAAGTCTGAAGAACAAAAATGCTTGTTTCTCATTCAGGTCACAACTCTAATACAATTGTTCAGGGATCCAAGATTCCAGTGGGTCATTCAGGAGACCATATTTTTCATCACTTCCCCTATCAGCTTCTGGATCTTTACACTTCTTTGCAATTTCCTCTGTATCTAGACTGGAAACAGTTTTTCTGAGTGTCACTCATCATTTTTATCCACATTGCCAAGAACTCAGTAACATATCCTCACTTACCCAGAAAAGAGAAATCCAGGAAATAATTTGGCTGTGTGTCTAGCAAAAAGAGAAATGAGTCTGTAGTCTCTTCGACATAGGCGTAAAATCTGGTGTATTTAGATAAGGCTGGGAAGAAAAAAGGGGTGGAAGCAAATAAAGACCATATAATGGGGCTTTTGATCCAGAATCAATGATGCATAAGTAAGAGTTCATTCATGCTATATATATTATTATGATATTGATGAAATTAAAGAAGAAATGAGACTGACATTCCTGACATATAGAGAGAGAAGATGCCTTATTTTGAACTGCTTTCCCCATATCCATGACTGTTCTGGTCCATAGTAGGAGATCACAAAAAGTCATTAAGTGAATTGACATATAGTGCAGAGCTAACAAAATTAAAATAAAGGCCTGTGTGGACTGGCTATGACAAAGTAATGTTATTTGACATTTATGTGTATTACTTACTTTTATGTCTAATTAATATATAGGCAATAAAGATGAAGAGTTTGATTACATACTACACAAATTAAGATACTATAACATTTATTTTATTTCAAAAGTAAACCCTATAAAAATGTACTCCATCTTTCTGGTTCAATCGTTTATAAAGTCCTCTGGATTTGAGAGTGTAGTGGGCAAAACATAGCAAAGTCAGCAGAGATTTAATTAAGTTTACTAGACAGAATATATTTTGGACCTGATCATTTCATATTTGCCAGTCACAGAACAATATTCTGTGAAAAGAAGAAGGAAAAAAATGACAAATTTAGATGTTTACATTTTGCATAAGACTGGCATTGGTGCCTCTACTTAGATGTTCTGTACATATGATCAGTACTTGATGTTAGTGTACTCCTACGAAAATGGGCACAATCTAGTTTCCATAGCATAAAAATGCTTTTAAAGGAGTGAGTTCTTCCTGTAGGAAAATATTCTGGAACATTACCAGCTTCATATTTTTCTATATCTGAAAATACAATATTTTTTTATTCTAGCTAAATCAAATAGTGTGAGTACTGGCTTTAATTTTCTTCTTTAAGACAGTTATCATAATGCTATCGGGCAATAAGATAAGAGAACTAAGAAATTTGCAAGGGCTAAGAAGTTTAAATTATAAAATAGTATACATGTGTCAAAGATCATATTCTGTATATATGGAAAATATTTTTTATCACAAAATAATCATATGTAAGAGCAAAGTGCTATGTTTTGCATATATTCAGATGCATATATTTATTAGTTTGAACAATGTTAAGATTAATCATACTTGACTGTTTTTTAATGTATAAAAATGGTAATTTCATATGGTTGAATCCAAGATACACACACGTACCCCTTCACACACACACCCATTTTATTCTCTCACAACATTATCTTTTCATCAACAGTGGCCTAGCCAGATGGATTCATTCAACTCAAATTAGTGGTAAAGAAAGACAGACTCTTAAATTGCATTATTTTATGCTGACAGAACTCTTTTGAAGAACATTTTTCCGCTGAGTTTGTGTGAGGAACAAATCCTGTGTCCATAAGTTATTTCTGACTTGTTATGTGTTTTTGGATTTCTTTACCACACTTTCTGTGTCTAAGTGACTCAGAAATACCACTAATGATGCAGTAAATTTATCCAAAAACTTTCATAATAACCACTATTTGTTTGGAGATTTGTGACAGATTTTCGGGAGAAAAATCCTTTGCAGTTGTTAAGGAATGCCACAATCTTTCCCAGTAATTTCAGAGACCTTTTAGACACACCTCTCGGTTAAATTGTAAGGTAGGAAAAAGTGGGAAAATAAGTCTCAGCTATCAGAGGAAATGTTTTCATACTTGAATATACTGATTAAGTGCTTTGAAGGAAACATTTCTGTGAAGTTTCCATAACAAAATGTCACACAAGATTTCTAGGACTGTTAGAAGATGTCAGTTTTAAAAAAGATGTTAGTTATGGACTGTTTGTCATATGTTGAAGCCCTAATCCCCAACTTGATGGCATGTGGAGGTGTGGCCCTTGAGAAGTAATTAGGTCATAGGGGTGGAACATTCATAAATGGAATTAGTCTAAGAAGAGACATGGGAGAGATCATCTTTCTTTTGCAGGTGAGGATATAGCAAGAAGACAGTCATCATGCAAACAAGGAAGGGAGTTCTTACCAGACACCAGATGTGCTGGAGTCTTGAATTTAGACTTTCCATTCTCCAGAACTGTGAGAAATGATGTTTATTTAAGCTATCTAGTCTATGATTTTCTGTTATAGCAGCCCAAACTAGGCAATAGATCTTCAAATTTCATGTGCCCTCAGCTACTTAAAGAGCACAGTCACCACTAAGACATCATTTGTACAAGAATCATTCAATGAAATCATGGGAGATAGTTGACTGGTCCCCTTCCTCAGGACTGTTAGTGTCACATTCATTAGATTCAATTTTTTTGTTCAATCTGGGAAGATACACAGTGAAAAATGCATTCCACCAAATGAACAAACAGAAAACCCAACATTAAGAATCATGAAGTCTTAATGCTTCCCTTTTTTAAACATTTTCTTTTCTAAATACTTTCACTGAGAATTTTCCTTACTATATAAATCTGTAAAATTTTGGATGTAGTTGTCTATGCATATTACTAACCCACTGTGATTGCAGTCAATAGCTCTAATTCTTGTGACCATTTTGAAGTTTCTCATCTGACATGGTCCATTCTTACACCTGAATGTAGAGTAGATCTACATCTAAGCAGAAACTTGAAAAACTAACCATTCCATAGCGTTTATGAACCAATTCCTACTCTGTGTTCCAAGCCTTTAAACATCCCTTTTATGCATACTGAACTTTATGATTCCTTTCTCCCTCTGTGTTTTTCAGCCAACATGCCAACTTGATTAAACTAAATGTCTGTCTATGTTGTGCCTGCACTCAAGTAATGAAGATATATGGGTCACAATTTATTATATGAACTTTGTTATTAAATTGTATCTAAAGGGTGGCCTGGGTGGCTCAGTGGGTTAAAGCCTCTGCCTTTGGCTCGGGTCATGATCCCAGGGTCCTGGGATCAAGCCCCACATTGGGCTGTCTGCTCAGCAGGGAGCCTGCTTCCCTGCCCCCTTTCTCTCTATCTGCCTCTCTGCCTACTTGTGATCTGCCTGTCAAATAAATAAATAAAATCTTAAAGAAAAAATAAATTGTATCTACAAATCTCAAGTGGGTCTTCAACAATGTAAAGCAATCCTACTAAGATTTTCTGATCAAATGGCTTTCTCATTCATTGAGACAATTATTTTACATTTTCCTTTATAGCAACTTCTCAAAATTTCAACAATTTATTTCATTATTGACAAATCAGAAGGAGCAGAAGAAAAATATCTCATATCCGTGCCACCAATTTGACGACCATGTAATTATCTGACCTGGCATAGATTGATGTTTCATTTATCACTATAGACAAAGTTTTCTTAGTTCTATTAGAAATTATACTGTATTTAAGATTCATATCCCATTGTTTCCATGTCAACTCCAAGAATTGACTATTAAAAGGATCTTCTTTTCCTATTGCGCCTAAATTTTGCTCTTGCTAAAAGATCATTCTCTCCAGATTAAAATATCTTTAAGCAAACAAATAATATCTGCCTCGTGTCTCCATGTTTTCTCCAGTGCTTCTGTATGTCTCTATTCTTCTTTAGAGAAGTTACTGTGAGAATTGTCTTTAGCCAGTATTTCTGCTTTCTTTCCTTCCATTTGGTCTTTAAACACAGCAATTATGTCTCTGCATTAAAATTGCTCTTGTGGGGCGCCTGGGTGGCTCAGTGGGTTAAGCCGCTGCCTTCGGCTCAGGTCATGATCCCAGGTCCTGGGTTCGAGCCCCGCATTGGGCTTTCTGCTCAGCGGGGAGCCTGCTTCCTCCTCTCTCTCTGCCTGCCTCTCTGCCTACTTGTGATTTCTCTCTGTCAAATAAATAAATAAAATCTTTAAAAAAAAATAAAATAAAATTGCTCTTGTCAAAGTGAGCACACCTTCTATGTTGCCAAATCCAATGATCAATTTCAGGTTGAAATTATAGTCTTAGTTTTGGTGACAACAAATTTTATTTTCACAGTTTTTTAACCAATAGAACCATACAAAATGAAAGTGACAATGGAATTTTAATTTTAAATGCAGTTTAAACAAATGTGCTGTGGTTGTCAAAATTTCCCTGGAAATCTTTCATTTCGTTGTTGCACTAGTGATAAATCTCTTGTATGAAACTAGTTCATTAGAGAACTTAATCTTTAGTGGGTGCTAAATGCAAATTTTCAGCTAGGATGGATCTTCAGGAAAAAAAGGATTTTTCTCCATGGATTGCTCCTTATCTACTTATTGGTACATAAGAAGACCTCTAGGATATCTAAACATGGTGAAGGGATTGTTAATCACATATAAATAATTCTATGAGAATGTTACTTGTTATTTTATACCCAAGGAAATATTTACGTTTGTATATCATTTCTGAGTCAAATATTTTACATTGATAAGAAGGAATCTTTAAGGTACTTACAACTAAATTCATCAGGACCTGAACAAAGTAATAAGAAAGCTTGGAGTCACAGAATTTTCATTCTACTTTTAAAAACTCAAGGTTTGAAAAATAGAGCTAATAAAGTCAGTATGTAGTAAGTTGTTTGTCTAAACTTTAAATGAATACATATTGGGATTCAATTATTACCAAATTAGATCCTACTTTTCAATCAGTTACTTAAAATTATTTTGCTTAGGATTTCCTTTATTTACTCACTCTAGGAATTATGCTGGGTTTTTATCACTTAAGTTTTGTGAGCTGTCATATTAAAAAAAATTTTAAATGCATAAAAACAAGAAATAATATAATAAACAAGCTATATTGCCACCACATAGTTAAAATCATGCTAACATTTTACTATCATTATTTTAAGACAGTTTTAAAAAAATAATTACTTGTACATAAAATTTAAATATTTTGGCCCTCAACCAGTGCAGTCATTTGCTCACTATATTTAGTACTTTAAAAAGAACATTTAAGAATTTACATAAAACATTTCACTATATATATATATATGCTGCTACACAACTCTTTTACTGAAAACTATTCTCTCAGTTTTTGTCATGTGATTACATCCAGTCCTTTGGTACCATTGCATTATATAAAACTGGGCAGTCCTTCTATTGGAATTTACTTCATTTCAGTGTTTCAGTATCCCAGTGTCCCGTTAATCTTAGATACCACAAATTGGTCTCCAGAGGAGTTATCCTAAATAAGGTAAAAACAATAAAAAAATTGAAATAAAATGATAGAGGAAGCCATACTAGGTAAATATGAACCAAAAGAACAGTAAAATAACAGTTTTAAAATCTGTTCAAATAAAATTTGAGGAAAAATGGTATCACATGAGAAAGAGAACGGTAATATATAATGGTAAAAAAAATCAGAGAAGATACATCCATTATAAACAGATATACAACTAATAATAAATTTCTACAATGTATCATAAAGAGAGAATATATGTCATCAGTTTTAATCAATCGGGTAGACAAATAGAAGCAGAAATATTGAAGATCTGAAAAATAGCACTAATAAACCCAAGCTACTGAGTACACAAGATACAGAAATGCTCTTTTTGAGAACACATGAAATATTAAGGAAACTAGAATATATTTAAGGTGTCAAAGGAAGCCTTAATGAAGACTAAAGAATCAACTCCATTGAAATGATATATGCTGACGATATTGGAAAAAAAAAAAGAAATGGAATCAGAATGGGAAGAATAGCTTCCATCTTTTTTATACACAAGAAAATCATATTACCCATTTTAAATAAAATGTGGTTTTAAATGTATTCAAAGGCATAAATAAGAGACATTTAGAATTAAATTAAATCTTACACACCATAATTTATTAAACACAGTTAAGCCAGTATTTAGAGGAACTTAAGGGTTTAGATATATTTATTAAGAAATAGAAAAGGTTAAAAATAAGCTGAACATTTTGAGTTGGGAGCAAATCCTTCCCAAAATGAAACAAAAGTAAACATCACCAACAACAAAGTGTAAAATTCAAAAAAGTAGAGAGTAATTTTTAAGTTTAATCAAATTAAAAGTAGGTTCTTATATATACTTAATCACACCTTTAGCAAGACTGATTAAGAAAAAAGGCAAGAAGATGCATCTAGTAATGTACAAATTTCAAAAGGGTGGTAACTATAACAGAAAAAAAAACATTAAAAAGTATTGAAAGGAAGAGAAAATATGTCATTATTTGTGAAATGTTTATGATCATCTATTTCCAAAAATGAATATAATCAATAATTTGTTGAAACCAGTAAGATAGTCCAGAAATTTTATCAAGTAAATAATCAGCCTAGAAAGTCAGTATTGTTTCTTTACATCAGCAAACACCAATGAAGAATTATAAAAACAGGTGACATTTACATTAACTCAACACCAATGGAAACAACTAATAAATAACTAAGTATACACTAATCTCTATAGAGAAAAAAATATAAATCCCAAATAAAGCGTATTAAATGAATGAATGGGAAGATCATGCTTGCTCATGGATGGGACCATTCAATTAAGGCAGAGGCTAATTCTTTCCAAACTATACTAATATAATGTGATCCAGTTAAAGTATCAGTTGAATATTTTTAATGAATAGGTAGTTGCACAAAAATATGAAATGAGTTAATAAATGTCCACAAATAATTGAATGAATTTTATTTAAAAAGATGGGTGAATGGGATTTGTCCTATCAGATACTGACATATTTAAATGATACTAAAAATAAATGAGTTTTTGAAAATTATTAGGCAAATAGATAAATGGAAGATACAGAGATCTAGAGTCAGTCTTTATATAATAGGAATTTACATGATAAAAATGCTTTCACAAATGAAGAAAAGAAGAATTGTTAATAGATTGTGTTGAAAATATGGTCCATTACATGGAGAAAAAAATAAATAAAGCAGAACAGAACTTGATCCCTGCTCAACGATAAATAAAAAGGAGAATTTGGATAGGATAAAAATTTAACTATGAAAGGTAAAACTATAACATTAATAAACTAATAAAATAAAAAAGTAATTTGTGAGCTAGGGGTAGGAAGAGCTTCTTAAACAAAAGTTCAAAATTAGAAAGTATAAGCCATAAAATGGGAAATAGAACATGTTGATTAGATCAAAATCAAGATATCTGGGGCAGCTGAGTGGCTCAGTGGGTTAAGCCTCTGCCTTCTGCCCAGATTATGATCTCAGGGTCCTGGGATAGAGCCCCTCATTGGACTCTCTGCTCAGCAGGGAACCTTCTTCCCCCCCCCCTCTCTCTACTTGCCTCTCTGCCTACTTGTGATCTCTCACTCTATCAAATAAATAAATTAAAAAAGTTTTTTAAAGATTTATTTATTTGACAGACAGAGATCACAAATAGGCAGAGAGGCAGACAAAGAGAGGGGGAAGCAGGCTCCCTGCTGAGCAGAGAGCCTGATGCAGGGCTGGATCCCAGGATCCCGGGTTCATGACCTGAGCTGAAGGCAGAGGCTCTAACCCACTGAGCCACCCAGATGCCCCAATAAATAAAATATTTTTAAAAAATCAAGATATCTGTCCAATTATACAAGATCATTAAATTAATGAAATGGGGAAATATGTTTACAATGCCTCAAATTCTCACATATGTCCACTGGGGGATCTAATTAAAGATGTTTACTGCAGTATTATTAACAAGCATTAGGCAGCAGATATAGGTAATGCATTAAATACCCATATAACAACATGGGTGAAACTTAAAGTGAAAAGAACAAAAAAAAAAAATGACATTGGAGATAATATCATACCACTTACAGCTGTACCCAACATAACAGTGTATGTTTGGTTAGTACACCAATCAAATGATGGCTATTGAAGCCTTTAAAATTGTTCTTATGGACAGAATGACTCATATCTCCTCATTTGCCTGAGACAGTTTAGGTTATAGCTGTTTATGCATTTTTCTGTCCAATTTTGGACTTCATTGTTTTAACAAAATATATCTTTTGATTATTGCTTTGAAATAAGCCAGGGGAGAGGGGGTTGGTAGACCTCTATTTTGTACTTCCAACATCTGCCATGGACTCAACTAATAGCAAACACATATGAAGTGAATGACTATTTTAACACATCTTCAATCTGAAACCTAACCACATATAATCTGCATTCTTCTCCTTTTCCCAATCCTCTCCAAGTGAGAGGATAGTAATAATAGTACCTCCTAATAGTACCTCCATTTCCAGAGCATCAAGATGGGCTCTATTAATAAATGAAGTATACTCTGAAAGAAGAATTTAGGGGAACTGAATTCCTTCATACCTTGAGCAATCATGAAAGAAGTATTAGCCCACTTCTGTTGGGTACTTAAGGTTCCAGCCAGGTCTGAACTGGCCTGAACTGTGGCCTATAAGGTGCACAAAGGCATCATGCACTGGAAGTTTGGGTCAATGGAAACAAGAGAAATTGTAGGTAGAGTGTACATGGACTATGCTTGTGAAATGGAACCTGACCAGTCCTGCTATAGAGCATACAGAGGATCACCTGAATATTTTTGCCACAGTCATGTTATCAATTATTGTATAGCAAACATCTACAACCACTTTTTTAAACTTGTATGGTAAAGTTTTTGAGGGTTTGGAATAAATCTGTTAGGAGGAATGAGATCAAAAGTTAATGCTGGTATTTAGTGGAAACTGAGATGCTTAATTCTGGCCTTTCAAGAAAGTTGAAAATAATGTGTAACTTACACAATAATTTTTTGGCATTTACCATTCACCATGGAAGGTATTTCACTATGCCACCAACTTCATGGAAATGAGTAGACACTGCTAAAGAAGCATTAGCAACTATTTTAAAAGTTAGTAGCTGATATAAGGATGTTGTGTCCAAATACATGTATAACTATAGACAATAAGGACATATATCACCCTCTACAACATGACTTTTCATTTAGATCTAAAGGTGTGCTCCTGCATTAATTTTATTCACTTTTTAATCTAAGTTTATACATGAAAGGTGAAGAAATAGCTACTATAGTGTTGGCTCCATTGGCAGAAGAAGTGATTCAAAACCAGTTAATTTATTCCATATTTATATTTAAATATCCATATTTATAGGTCCTATATTTTAAAGAGAAAGTTGGTTAATTTCACTAATGGCTTTTTTTTTTTTTTTTGTATTCTGTTCAAGAACTCAAAACAAAACTTTTTTAAGTTTATTCCTTCAAAGGTGAATTAACTGACATTGCTGTAGAGAATACTATTACACATTGATTTTAAAAGAAGGATATTTTAAGAAATGTATTTGTGAGCTCAGAAATAGAAAATGTTAAGAAAATTAAAAAAATTAAAACTAGCAAAAAATATGTTGTTTAAAAATGTTTAAAAATAAATTATGAACTGTATCAATATATTTGGGATAAAATTACAAAAATGCTTTAGTAACAAGAATACATATAGAAGATTTACAGATTTGTGGGATGAAATCACAGAATAGCTGAAGTACAGGAAAAGACATAAATGGTTATATCACAGTAGAGGAGAAAGGAATAGCTAACACAGTAGGAAAAGGCAACCTCATAAGAATGTAATGATTTTCAAATGAAATCACAATGAAACTTTGTTTTATTCCTACTATATTGGAATAAGAGAAAAAAGCTGTGATACCTAGAGTTAGTGAGGTTACAAAGATAGTAGCAGCAATGTGTACCAGCTGGCATGCATAGAGATATTTATAGTTGTATTGTTTTTGTGAAAAAGCTCTGTTGTCTCTTAAACTAAGAATAGAATGAAAGGTGGTGTGTTACTACAATAAAATATTTTACAGTATGAAAGCAAATAAACTAGAACCACATATATCAGCATGGGCAAATCTCATAAATAGAACGTTTAATCAAACTAGCAAGTCACTTTAGGAGACATAAGCCAGGTATGTTAAATATTAAAAATGAGACACTATATTATTTAAGACCTTGTACAACTTAAAAATGAAATGAAACAAAACAAACCAAAAAACAAGAAGGCAAGCACAAAACTCACCACTGAAACGAGAGATGACATCACAGGAGATGGTAGATGAAGCGTCTATAGGTTGGGGGTTTCTCTCTGTTCTACATTAGGTGGAGGATGTATATTAGGTGGAACATATATACTCATTTATTATGATGTTCTTTATATATTTTATAGAAACCAACAGTCTTTTGTATATCTTAGGTACTTTTTATTTTTAAGTTTTTTAAAAAAGATTTTGTTTATTTATTTATAAGAGAGTATGCGCAAGCAGGGGCAAAGGGGTAGAGGGAGAAGACTCCCTGTTGAGCAGGGATCCAACTGTGGGACTCGATCCCAGGACCCTGAGATCATGACCAGAGCGGAAGGCAGATGCTTAACTGACTGTACCACCCAGGCATTTTCTTAGTTTTGTTTTGTTTTGTTTTTGTTTTTGTTTTACTGTTAAAATAAGATTTAAGGAGATATACAGGTAAATAGTAATCTTTGCACTTCCAAATATAAAAACTTTAAACATAAAAACGATATCAAACTTTGGGGCATAGATAAATCTTAAATTAAAAACACAAAGGACCAGAGTATACAGAAAAGAAATGTAATTTAGTGAACAAGACAATTTTGTGGGAGAATTAATTGAGGAGTCAGAAGATGATGAGAAATGATAAGAAAACTTAGGAGATATGGAGATTATATATAAATAACTGAAAACATCCTCATACTGAGTCCCAGAAAGGAAAATATATACATATGCATATATACAAATATGAAAAAATTGAATAAATTATAAGTAATATATCTTCAAATTAAATAAATAATATTTAGTAATTAGTTGGCATTCCTATGTGCCAGGCATTGTTCTAAGACCATTGCATATGTTAATTCATTTCACACTCAAAAGTGCATGTGGGGAAAATATTATTAGGCATGTTTACATAAAAGAGGGCTAAGGAAGACCAAAAGCCCACACATATTTGGTAATAATAGCCCCACAGTATGAACTCATGCAGTCTGCCTTGAGCCACAGCTCTTAACCATGATAAACAGTTTCTCTATATGAATGAATGATTAAATGAATTTCCTAAGAAATAAGAATAAAGTGTATTTGTGTATTTTCTTATCTTCATGAAGGTCATTCACCAAAACATACAACAAAGATCAAACTTAATGTGGCAATGTTAGATGTATTTCCTTTAAGATTAGAGACAACCAAAAAAAAAGAAAGAAAGAAAGAAAGAAAGTAAAAGAAAGAGAGGTGTATAGATAGAAAGGGAAATAAAATTCTCAGTATAAGCATACAATATTTTATGTGAAGAAAAAGCAAAAACTATTCCAAGTGCATGATAATCCAAGATTTCCAGATTCACAAATAAAAAAAAATAGTCATGGTTCTTTATAACCACAATGATTAAAAAAAAAAAAGGAAATAATATATAATTTACAGTAAATAAAAGTGTCCAAATGCATAATGATTGACTTAACAAGGTAGGCACAAGGGAAATAATATCTGATATTATGGCCCCACAGAATATTGGGATAAAATATGAAATACTGGTAAACAAATGACATTAGGAAAATTTATTCACAACAATAAATATATCAAACTAAATACCTACCTCTTTTTTGTATAGTGATACATTCTATTCGAATTAAATTTAAATATGAATATTAAATGTAAAAAGTTAATAGAAGACAATATATATGTGAATATTATTGTGACCAATGCAGGAGAGAATGTCTTCAAGGAGATCCATATATCACAAATCACATGGAAAAATTGTGATGTGTATGTGATTCTCTCAAAAATTAGGATTCCTGTTGACATTAACATTAATTTAGAAATTGATGGAACATAGGAAATGCATTCTTCTTTTCATAATAAAAATTTTGTATCATATCATTTTTAAAAGCACAGTATATTAATGTAATACAAGGTGAAATAATGTTAACTAAATTTAAAATATTCAGCGCTTGACCAGTATATGCTTGGTCAGGACTATATTAGATCTCATAGACTCACTATGACTTCAAGGCTATGGTGTTAATTATGCGAGCATACATTAGGTCCTCAGCACCAATAGGATCATTGGCATAAATGATATAATCTATTAAGTTTTAATGAGGTGTAATTAATATAGAAAACTTCACATATTTAATGCCTACAATTGGCTATGTTTGGACAAATGCACACCCATGAAATCATCACCATAATCAAGGTAACAGCCATATTCATCACCTCAAAAGTTTCCTTGTGTATCTACTGTTATTGTGTGCTTTGTTTTTATTGTTGTCTTGTTTTGTTTTTGTGTGTTAAGAAGACTTAATATGAGATCTATTTTCTTACTAAATTTTTATGTGTACAATATAGAGTATTATCAACTCTTAGCATCAAGCTATATAGCAAATCTCTGGATCTTACTCATACTGTGTAACTGATATTATATACCCATTGAACAACTCCTCTTCTCTCCCACAATATGCTGAAATAAATCCTCCAGCCACTGAGGTAACCAAAGATGCCACTGTATATTTTCAGAAAATCTAAAGGGGAAAAAAAAAATTCCCCTTTCTTGAAAGCCACTACCTTAGGCCAAGTTCAGAAATTATAAACAAATGACATATTGGAAAAAGCCATCTGCCATGTTTTAAACTCATATATTTTATACTTCAGCTATATGAGGAATTCCTGAAAATGAATGTATAATTGGCAGAAAGGAAAAATGCATCCTAGAGGTCCAGAAGTAGTACAGGAATAACTGGTGAGCTAAAATACCTAAGGAGAAGAGGAACGATTTAGACAACTTTTGCAAGGTTAACTTATAATAAACAAAATACAAATCTGTTTGTGGGAGGGAGAAAGGAACAGAGAAATCAAGAGAGAAAAGAGAAACAAAGAAAGAAAGAAAGAAAGAAAGAAAGAAAAAAAGAAAGAAAGAAAAGGAAAGGAACAGAATGAAACGAAACAGAGAGAGGGAGAGAAAGAGAGAAAGGGGAGGAGGGAAGGAAGGAAGGTAGAAGGAGGAAGGTAGGAAGGAAGGAAGGTAGGAATGGGAAAGAAAGGAAAAAGGGGAGGGTTAAGACCCAGGAGGTTTCTGTATGAAGGCTTTGTTTTATCCTGGGACATAAGGGGCAATGACTTTCACTCAATGGAGGGAAGAGAGAGATAATAGTATACATGAAGCCAATTGAGAAGATATAAATTACTATTATGACCAGAGAAAAAGATTTTATTGAAAAAAAAATTGGATTTCAGGGAAATTACTTTTCTAGATACCATGCATTCTGTCTTCTGTGAGGATGCCATTTTAGGATGCACTTTAGATATTTAGACCTTTTATAACATTCAGGACTATTGACTAAGGTTTGGTATGTGAAAATATTTTACAATCCAGAAATAGTACAGGGGAAAATAAGAAAATCTTGCAATGTAGATTAGGGAAAGCTTTAGATAGGAGGTAATGTCTACTCTGGTTGGTTGATTAGGCAAACACGAAAGAAAGACAATCTAATCAGAAGGAAAGAGTAGTTGCAAAGACCAGAAGATAAAAGAAGCACAAAATGTTTTGGAAAACTAGGTTGGTTAATATGTCTAGAGCACAGAATACTAGATTTGGGAACACAAAGGTAGTGGAAGAGTGGAAAGAGATTGCGCATTCCTAAACAGAGTAATGTCTATAGCTATGGCTCTGTGTGTATGTGTGTGTGTATTTGTGAGTGTACAGAGTTATGTCTGTCAATCTTTCATTTATTTATCTTTGTATCACCTATCATTAATCTGTAATATCTTAATGACACTGTGTTTTAAATAAATAACATTATCGGGGCACCTGGGTGGCTCAGCAGGTTAAGCCTCTGCCTTTGACTCAGGTCATGGTCTCAGGGTTCTGGGATCGAGCCCCACAACAGACTCTTCACTGGGTGGAGAGCCTGCTTCTCCCTCTTTCTCTGCCTGCCTCTCTGCCTACTTGTGATCTCTCTCTCTCTCTCTGTCAAACAAATAAATAAAATCTTTAAAAAAAAAATGAAAAACATCATCTGAGACTTTCTTTTCAAGTGTACCTAAAAACAGTGGAATCTAATTATTAGGATGCAAATAACAAACCATATGCAAGGAAAATATTTAGTATGGAATCAGAGAACAGTAGGAAAACATTACTTTAGAAATATGGTTCCTTAAATGCTGTTTTTCAATATTTACAAAAAGCCTCTACTTCACATTGCTTTTGTGCTCTTGAAATGTGCTGAATCCTATAAAATATGCATGTATATTGATGCATTTTATTTTCCACTGCCACTTATATGACCTCATTCATCGGAATTTATAAATTTCACAAAGGAATAATATGCCAAAATGCATAAAGTGAGCTAAATTGTATCTTTATCCAAACTGTAATTTCTTTTACCAATTAAATAATTTTATTGGACAAAATACATGGAATAATTTATAAGCCAATAAAATTATAAGAATACAAAATGTGATCAGCATAATTATATAACTTCTCTGGAATACAGTTTCTAATATTTTCTAATCCATTGAGAATTACCAGATTTTATTTTCAGTTATTAATGTTTTAAGTTTGTCAGTATGTTATATAAATGCTATTTAATATTTGGCTAACTCAAGAGGAATCCCACCTAAATTTCTTTCCTTGGAGCTTATTAATGCAGACCACCAAGCTCCAGAGAAATAAATGATACAGGGCTAAACCTTACTCAGAAGTACTGACTCATTTAGCATGAATAGCATCATGAAAACAGATTTATTTCTAATTATAAGTAAAAGGTTGTGATGAAGGGTGCCTGGGTGGCTCAGTAGGTTGGACTTCTGCCTTCATCTCGGGTCATGATCCCAGGGTCCTGGGATCAAGCCCCATGTTGGACTCCCTGCTCAGAAGTGAGCCTGCTTCTCCCTCTGTCTGCTTCTCCCCCTACTTCTTGTTTTTATTTCTCTCTCTTTTTCTTTCTCCCTCTCAAATAAATAGATTAAAAAGAAAAAAAAAGGCTAGGATGACAGCATCTTCCACCCATCAAATTTAGTTCCAGGAAAAAAGTAAAACCTTTCTTTTAAATACTATGAGTAAAAACTCTTAACTGCTTTTGGTTAATTTCATAGGTCAAAATCTAATGTCTATAAAATAGAGGGGTTTCTCTATCTCTAAAAGAACCAGCACATACATATACATGTGAAATCCCTACAGAGTAGAATACTTCGGTATATTAAAGATTTCAAGCTTAAGGAGTTTGAGAAATGGCAAACTTTTGTAGGACAGACTTTACCACCTTCCCCTGAAGCAGGTCATAAAACCAACATGTGAGAGGTGACCTTCCTATATCCAGAGGAAAGGAGCATCCTTCTTTTCAACGACAAAGGCACACAGATGGGAATCTGGACTAACAGACTTGCTAAGTTCCCACTCTTTGTCTTGTCATGTCTTTCCACAACTTTCCACTTTTCATGAAACCTCACATAAAACCATTCAGGTTTAATTATTTCTTTAGGTCTTCATTTCCTTATGAAGGCTGTCAGGTCATGTAAAACTTATATTAAGTAAATGTATATGCTCATCCCTTGTTATTCAGTCTTTTTATATGGGGATCTCAGGCAATTGTTTTGAAGGGTAGAGGAAACAGGTGTTTTTTGTTTGTTTGTTTGTTTGTTTGCTTCCTCCCCACCTTCTCAATTTCCAACCCAGTTTCTGGGAAATCATGTGACCAAGTTTATTTGCTTTGCCACACCCATAAACACTACTGATCAAAATGCTTTGTAATTACCTTTCTTCAGTAGCCTATTGCCTTGACTTTAAGGCCAACACCTAATCCTTTAAAATCAACAAATTGGGGTGCCTGGGTGGCTCAGTCTGTTAAACAGCTGCCTTCAGTTCAGGTCATGATCCTGGGGTCCTTGGATCCAGCCCTGAGTTAGGGGTCCCTGCTCAGTGGGGAGTCTGCTTCTCCCTCTGACCTTGTTGGTGCTCTTGCTCACTCTGTCTCTCTGAAATGAATAAATAAAAAATCTTTAAAAACAATTAAACAAATAAAATCAACAAATTGAGGCGCGCCTGGGTGGCTCAGTTGGTTAAGCGTCTGCCTCAGCTCAGGTCATGATCTCAGGGTCCTGGGATCAAGCCCCACGTTGGGCTCCCTGCTCAGTGAGAAGCTTGCTTTTCCCTTCCCCTCTGCACCCCTTCCCCCAGCTTGTGCTCTCTCTCTGTCTCTCTGACTCTCTCTCTATCTCAAATAAATAAAGTCTAAAAAAATAAAAATGAAACCAACAAATTGGATATGTAAGTATGAATAATTATTTCATATAGTCATTCTCAATAAATAATATTAGATTGGGGAGAGAATGAGAAGCAAAGTGATTAGTGCCAGTTAACTGGAAAAGGTAAGCTAATATAGGAATTCATTAGTAATATGCAGCTGATTCCACAGAAAGGAGAGACCTGGAGAAAGTCTTATTATAAAGGTCACCTAAATCAGATATACTTGACTTCTAGCCTGCCAGCTTTTACATAATCAGCTGAACGTCTTGTTTCTCTGTGTGCTTAGCTGTCAGGAAGCCAAGAACTTAAAACAATCTTTAGAAGAGGGTCAGAACAGAAAGATGCTAAGGAAGCTGCCATTACCACCTCATTAGGCAAAATACCTGTGCATGCAACACACATGTGTATACATGCATGCTCAGAATTGCTTTCCAGTTGCTTTCACCATGTGTGTCTGGCCGAGGAAGGTCTTCAGCCCCCGGACATTTGAAATGTTCTTGTTTCCAAATGTTCTTAGACTCCCTGGTTTGCCTTGGTGAGGAGATATGCAATTATTAGTGTCCATGACACAGTTCTCATTTTGTCTTCTTTTAAATTACTAATATCTTCAAATGAACAATAGGTTTTTTCCAATCAATAATGTAAATTGCACTGTAGATTTAGACAAAGAAAAGTTTTGTTAAGCATTTTTAGAATAATTAATGGAGACTATAGAAATTAATGAATATAAATTTATGTGTAACTTGTTGCTGTTACTCAATGCCATGTTCCCCCAATATTATGGCAAGCTTTACATTGTCTATTAAGAAATATTTCTCCTAGAGTGCCCGGGTGGCTAATTTGGTTAAGCATGTGCCTTCAGCTCAGGCCATTGACTCCTGGGTCCTGGCATCCACCCCCACATTGGGTTTCCAGATCCATGGGGAGTCTGCCTGTCCTTCTCCCTCTCCCTCTCCCCCTTCCCTTTGTTCTTGCCCTTTCTCTCCCATGATCTCTCTTTCTCAAATAAATAAATAAAATCCTTAAAAAAAAAAACAAAAAACGAAACACTTCTCCCAAGACAGGCTTCAATATAGTGAAGGCAGAATTATGTCATTTATAATTGACTGGTTTAGTCATAGCATCCAGCACAATGCTATAGTAGAGGGAAAAAAAATTGTTGAGTGAAGTATTAATTGTGTGTATTAATTTTGTGGCATCAAAAACACACAGGGATAGTACACAAGTCAACTACATGAGGAACAAATGTAAAACACAAATTTCTTAATTCTATGTGTATGAAGTTTCTTCTAAGAAGAAAAAAGAAATTGATGAGATTTCTGAATTCAGGGACCAACTCCAATGACTTTTGACATTTTTTGGAACATTTTTACTCTTTTAAAACAATATTGTGCTTTAGCCAATATAGACTTAAAAATACCCCAGACTTCTCTCTCAACTGTCAGTGTAGGATCCACATAAAGCAGGTACACTGTAGGAGTTCAAGAACTATTTGTTGAAAGAATGAATATGTGCTCATTTAATTTTATTTGACAAGTCAGTGATATTATAATTTATAATAAGAAATATATATTTGGTCTACAGCCTTTCTAACACAGATGTCCTAAAACCTCTGGTTCCTAAAGGATGAGAAAAACAAAGGTGTAGTGTGTTATGTTAATGAGGTGTTAGGAAGCTCCTAAGGGTGGGGTTGGTTGCTAGGGGAGCAAACCCTATGAGGAGAGATTTGAAACTTTCAATCCCACTCTCTGACCTCAGGAAGAGAAGGACTGGACATTGAAACCATCACCAGTGGCCAATGATTTAATTAATTATGACAATGTAAAAACCCAGAAGGGCAGTGTTTACAGAACTTCTACGTTGGTGAACATGTGGAGATTCAGGGAGAGCACAAATATTAGTGAGTACAAATAAATGCAATACATTGGGGCACCTGGATGGCTCAGTAGTTAAGTGTCTGCCTTTGGCTCAGATCATGATCTCAAGGTCCTGGAATCAAGCCCTGCATCAGGCTCCTTGCTCTGCGGGAAGCCTGCTTCTCCCTCTCCCACTCCCTATGCTTATGTTCCCTTCTTCACTGTGTCTCTCTCTGTCAAATAAATAAATAAAATCTTTTTTTTTAAATGTAATAAATTAAAACACATAGAAATAATATATTCTAAATGAAGTATTCCATGGACTGATGTGAAATATCATAAGCCACAAAATATATGTCCAAAACTTGAAACAGCTAAGAAAAAAAGGACAGATAAAAGAAATAGGAATCTCTAACACATTAAAAATATGAAAACTCATCAGTATATTTTAAAAGTGTGAATTTCTATTTTAAACCTCCTAAATTATAAAAGCTCAGAAATAATAATAATCAAAGCATATGACATATCGGTATAAGTACTTAAAGTAGTATAAGATGATATCTATATGAACCTTAAGATGTCCATTCCATTTATGTAGAAATTCTACTCCAGTGAATCTGGTCAAGGCACCTGATTTAAAATCCAGAAAAGTTTGATATACAAATGAATTTTTTTCATCATAACTATAATTTAAAAATAGAATAGTAGAATTGTTGAATTATAGTATTATATCCCTGCAATGAAATATTAGATGGTTGTTACAATTATAAGACTTAAAATAGGGTCGCCTGGGTGGCTCAGTGGGTTAAAGCCTCTGCCTTCGGCTCAGGTCATGATCTCAGAGTACTGGGATCAAGCCCCGCATCGGGTTCTCTGCTCAGCGGGGAGCCTGCTTCCCTTCCTCTCTCTCTCTGCCTGACTCTCTGTCTGTCAAATAAACAAATAAATTCTTAAAAAAAAAAAAAAAAAGACTTAAAATATACAGACAAAAAAATTTCAACCTATGGGAAAAAAACAATATAAAACATTTTACACGCTGCAATCACACTAAAAAATAAACATCTGGAGGAAATACATAGAATGGAAGCTGGCTAACTGAGGTGATGGGTATAAGAATAGTTTTTCCTTTGTTAATTTTAATATTCCTACATTTAGCAAATTGCTGTTGTGTTTTTTTATTAGAAGACATATAATTTACCTAATTTTAAAAAATAACTTATTGTTTAAGTAATCTCTATTCTCAATATGGGGCTTGAACTCATTACCCTGAAATCAAGAGTTAAATGCTCTACCAAATGAGCCAGCCAGGTGGCCCTAATTTACCTGATTTTTGAGTGGAGCTAAAAACCAAGAATAATATTTCAAATACAGTTTTTGCAGCTTGAGATAGAGGGGTTGTTATCTTCCAGTCTTGTTTATAATTCTCATCATAGTCTTAAAATGTGTCAGATGTATTTTAGAATTACATGATTCTATTTTAAACTTGAAGTAAATTGAACATAGAGTTTTGCCCTATTGTTTTGTTTTTGCCTCTGCATTTGCTTTATTTGTGGCCAGTTTGAGTTCTAAGAAATTATATTTAATCACTAGGTTTTCATTAACCTTCTACTACATGATTTCTAATATTGTGTTATAGGTGATATAAAGTCATATGATGAAATAATTTCTCAGGAGGTTTGAAATTCATCTGAGGATGCTCCAGGAATTTGAGCACAGTATACTGAACCATCAGAAAAAGAGCTATCTACAAAGTTGTAGGGAATTAAAAAAAAAAAAAAAGGAATGTGAAGGATAGAGGGTCTCCATCTATTTTCCCATTCAATGCAAGGATGCAGTCTCTAATGTTCTTTCCAGAAAGTATAAGTAATTTTAAGGTTTCCTCTGTAATAGCAAACAACCCATCTCATTGTTGGAAAGTTTTAAAAATTATAAAGCTTATTCTCACATCACTGGCATATCCCCACATATCCTAGTACTCTTCCTTTCTGAGATACATATTTTAATAATCAGAAAAAAAAAAGAAAGAGTAGGGGTTGGAGACATTATCTCTCATCGTGTCTTTCATTTTGTATTAAATTTCAGAGGTTCTACATGACATCTTGAATTTTCCTTTGTCCTGCCTTACTGTCCTCTGTCAGCTTCTCCATCCCCTTTTCTTATCTCAAAATCTATGACTGCTTCCCCCTTTCTTCAAAGTTTCATTCTCCCTTTGGCCACAGCTTCTCTCCCTCGATACCCCAATGTTCCCTGAACACAATACTTTTGCAGGCACCTCATTAAGAGAAGGTTTTAAGATAATAGAGAAAAACCACATTCGAGTCAAGAGGAGGAAGCAATTTAAATGGAATATTAGTCTACCTCTCAAAATTCTCTGGCTATCCTGCTGTGACAAATTTTTTATTGTCTACTTTTCTCTATAATCTCATACACATGCTTTTCTGTGGGAATAATTTTCGCCTATTCTGTGCCCAGAAGTTTTCACCATCTCTCTTCTTCCTTCAGGTCCATAAACCTCCCCAAACTATTTTCCATGATCTGCCCCCAGAAAACAATGCAAGGATATCTTCTATAATGTTCTTGACAGAAAGCTTCCTCCCTCAAACACCAGCAGTCTCTATAAACAGAAATCTACCCGTCTTTATTCAACAGTAAATGCCATTATAACACTTGTTTTCTTTCGGGTGAGAATTACAGTAAAATCCAACATGCTATCCTCTAAACTTCCCCGATGATGTGATCAGCATATTATGGAAAAATAGGGATTGTACTGGCCACCTATTCTCCTTAAGACAAATTTGGTTGTCTGATGAAATTTCTCTCCTATCTATCACCCTTGGTTTTCCTTTCTCCAAACTCAATACTCCTTGAATGTCCGAGTATCTATCTTTTTCACTTTTTCCTGTATGTTCCACACTGACAACTTACAATATATTGAAATGAAAGCAACGGTCAGATAACATCTTTCCAATGCAGAGAATACTGGAACTGGGTCTATCATTAAGTGGTGTTCAGCATTTAATTAAAATGGAACAAATGTAAGTGAAACTTCTTTCATGTGGTTGTAGGAGCACAATACGTAGAACTGAGAGATTTAACCTATGAGCATAGAAGACACTAGTTACCTTTGAATTTCAGACAGCAAAGGATTCTTTAAGTAAGTTCATGCCTATGATTTATCTGGGAAACTTATACAGGAGACAAACAGTGAAGCAAATCTATAGCCCTGCTGGGTAAACCTCTATAGATAGCAGATTACTATGATGGAGAGAATATAAATTCTTACAAAAGAGGAATCACAGTGTCATGTGATGTGAGAGATTTTAGAAAACCTAATTAATTCCTTCTCCACTATTTTATTTGAATACAGAGTCAAGAAACTAAACTGGGATCAAACTAGATCTTCAAAAACACAAGTATATGCAGTTGCCCAAATGGAGCTTACCTCTGAACTGAAATTATATGGACATTCAAAGTGGAGTCATATGGGTCAAAATACTTCTGACGGCAAAAGACAAAAACAAAAACAAAAACAAAAATCCTCTCAAAACAAATCAGTTTAAATAAAAATAATGTATTGATTTATTGTACTGAAAAGCAGAGAAAGAGGCTTTGGCCGTGGCTAGATGTACTCCATTTTGCATTATCTCCTTGGACTCTTTGATTTTTTTTTTCATATTTTGTGCCTGTGGTAGAAAAATGGCCAGCAGAAACTTCTTGTTTATATTCTCTTCTTTTAGCAAGTTCAAGAGATGAAGGGCTTCTTTCTAATGTTCCTGGAAAATTCCAAGATTTAACCTTATTGAAATGACGCTAGTCTATTACTTCCTCATATGGAGTTACTATATCTAAGGGATGGAATAAGCTGATTGACTGCTAGGTCTAGCCCTGGAACAAGGCTGGAACAGGGAGATAGCCCTGCGGAGTTCATGGAGTGTGACTGAAGGAGACGTGGTCTCCAAAGATAAATTAGAACCAGCATCACAGATTCTGGGAAAACAAAAATAACACATGTTCATTATCAGGGGCAAAACTTAGCTACCCACCCTATAGGCATGATGGCTTTAGGATGTATGGCATGTAGAAAAGACATGCTCCACTGCTTTGTATCATGTATAGGACAGCCTAGAAACACCCATATCTTCTTCGTTTGCAGCAAGTACAAGTGAGAAAACTGCTTTTCAGTAGTTAGTAGAATCCTTCCTAAATCAATCCTGTTAAAAAGAGCTTTGAAGAGGGGAGCCTGGATGGCTTAGTCAGTTAAGCATCTGCCTTCAGCTCAGATCATGATCTTAGGGTCTTGGGATTAAGCTCTGCCTTGGGCTCCCTGCTCAGCGGGGAGTCTACGTCTTCTTCTCCCTGTGCCCCTCTTACCTGCTCATGCTATTTCTCTTGCTCACTCTCTCTCTCAAACAAATAATTAAAGTCTAAAAAAAAAAAATTGAAGCAAGTGTGAGTAAGAAGTCCAAATAAACCATCTCAAAAGTCAGATGAGGTGTATTTTTCCCAAGAGAGAGACCCAGTTTGGGACTGGAGAGGGTAGTTTCCTCCATCACTGTGTTCACTCACAGAAAAATTAGGAGTATCAGTTGAAGTTAAACACATTTAAGTATTGCTTCCTTAAGCTATATTTTAACCTAAGTAGGGTAAGAGAGAAACTAGACTCAAAACATAGGACTGAGCCACAGCCTCAGCAGACCCAGATGAAGGCCATGGGGAAAAGAATATCCAAGGGCTACTATAAGAAGCATGCTTGACTAAGAGGTTAAATGTAGCCAGGAGCAGCTTAAAGACAGCACTGGGACGGATCAAGTGACGGAGACCACAGGCATGAAGTGATTTGTTTTATATTAAAAACCAGATGTTTAATTACTTGACATTTCCAATCATTTACTTAATTTGAGTCTCTCATTAGTCTCTTAAGGTGAGTGATGGAGGCTGAAAGTCCATCCCTTTAAATGAATGAATGAAATCCTCCCACAGAGCTAGAATTAAGATGAGAGTTGATTGAGGTTGAGTCCCTGTTTTACAAAATACAGTGATTTTCACAGAGTTTGGGGCCAGTAGTTAAAGACCAATTTTAACCTTGGATTTTTTTTTTTTTTAAGATTGTATTTATTTGACAGAGAGAGAGAGACAACCAGAGAGGGAACACAATCAGGGTGAGAGGGAGAAGCAGGCTTCCCACCAAGCAGGGAGCCCCATGTGAGGCTCGATGTAGGTCTCAGTGTGGGGGTTTATACCAGGACCCCAGGATCATGACCTGAGCTGAAGGCAGGGGCTTAACCACTGAGCCACCCAGGCACCCGACCTTTGATGGTATTTAAAACAGTCAAGGCATAGACTGGATAGTATCCCATTCCCTCTGCATAAAGACTCATCCTTTGTAGTTTACAAGTTTCATCAATTAACAATATTGATAGAATTTGCGTTGTTCTTCTTAAGCATAAAACACCGTTCTTTCTTGTACATAAGATTTTTACCCCATCTTATTTCAAAATAATCATTAAGAGTTGCTGTAAAAAAAACAAAAAACAAAACCAAACAAAGAGGAGCAAGTATTTCTTAAAAGCCAGTGACACGGAATGAGAGGGAGTGGGGAGTTTTCTGCAAAAAGTTACTGTAGGGTTTGGGAATGTAGTAAAAAGAAAACAGACTGTGCTATCTCACTGTCCGATCTCTACGCTGCTCTCCTGGACCAGTCAACATTTCTCTGAAACTCTCTTTCCTCATCAGCATATTGAAAATAAAATCATCTCACTAATCGTGTTTTTATGAGGATGGAGGGAATGTATGCAAAATCTAATTATAAACTGTAATGCACCAATGATCATTAGAAATCAGCAGAATTTCAATCTTCAAACTATTTGCATAAGAAAATCCAGCTAATTTTCTTTATTTGCTCCATTATAAGAATTGATTTAACAATCCTAGACTGGAGAGATGGTTTTGTCAGTTTGAAGGGAAAATTCATTCTTGCCCTCAGGAATGGATGTCTCTTAGTCATGTTCCTAAAGACTGAGTTCCCTCTGAATTACAGGATTGGAGAGGCAGATGTTCTGTTGCTAATAATTTCTGGTCTAATTTTCACAGGAAATTTAGATCCTTGTTGAACAGCCATGGGGGCCAATTAAGAAAAGATGTGAATAGGGCCTGTGGGGATAAAGAGATGTGTACATTATGCCAGAGATGCTTGGAAGGCAGGAAGAAGGATTGGGAAATTGTAGTGATGGAGAGCCTCGACTAGGAAATTGTTGGAGATGACAGCTGTCCACGAGGTGCCAGTAAAAGTCTGGCAAAGAGAAAGTCCATTGTGAGGATAACAGGTTGCATTCCCAGGAGGTCTGTTGTCTCAGAATGCTTACCAGCTGACCGGGCTGTTTGCATACCACTGAAAAATTAACATCACCTGACTAAGAACCTGGGCCAGTCAACCATCCAGCCTTTATGTGAGTAGAGATGTCTAGGTGTCCAGCTTTTTGCTGTCTAACTGCTAAACAGGAACATGTGGTACAAGCCATTCATGTCATTTTTTGACAATTTCCTCCTGCCCCATGGAGATGCCTCCCTGTGGTTCTCTGGAATGACTATTAAGTCACCACACCCTCTGTCCAGGAGTCTGCTAACTTTGGTGAGGGACATAAGCCTCTCTATTATTGGAATAATTGTTTTTGTCATTAATTATTAAAAATAAGATTGGAAGTTTTATCAGAATGTCTGAGCTAAGGAGGATAACTGCAGGTAAGTTTAAACTTTAGTGAGGAGCTTCCTGCCAGACTAGAAGGAAATAAGAAGAGGTCTTCTACATTATCTTTAAATAATAACACTTACATAATGAGACGTGCTTTTTCCTACTGCTACTCTTGTGGAGGTCTATATATTAGAGAGATGGAATAACATAATGAACAATTTCTGAAGGAACAGTTTCATAAAATGTGCAGAATATTGTGTGTGTGGCATATTTTTAAATCTCTATTCTTGGCATAAAGCTAAGAGCATAATCAGAAAATTGTAGGTCTAGGAAAGTATTTTGAAGGGAACTGAAAAAATGATATTAAGGTATTAAAATATCTTGTTTTTAAAAAATAATTTATTTATTTAGTTGACAGAGAGAGAGGGAGGGCGTAAGGAGGGGGAGCAGATGGAAAGGGAGAAGCAGACTCCCCTGCGGGGCTTGATCCCAGGACCCTGGAATCATGACCTGAGCCAAAGGCAGAGGCTTAACTGACTGAGCTACCCAGGAGCCTCAAGGTATCTTATCCTTCAAGAAACTTTCTTTTTAAGCCAGAATCCTTATTTTCATGTGTAAAGTGAGCTAATATATGTTACTTATAATATACAATAATATGCACACACACATATAGTATATAGATATCGAATATAGATACTGTGTGTATGTGCGTATATATGTGTGTACATATATATACTGCAGGAAAAGAGGAAGTCCTTCCTGCTCTCTTTCTGTTATTCAGTACAAAATTTGCCAATGTTTCAGACATTCTTACAGCCCCAAAGATATTGAGCGCCAACAAAAATGAAAATGCCTTTTCACAGTTGAGGCTTTAACCAAGCAACAGCCTGTTATAGGTACTTAGGGGACTTTCTAAGGCAGATTTATTCTTCATGAAACACTGGATACTGACATTTGAAATAAAGTGACATTTCTTCAGGTTTCTGGAATCAACTAAGTACACATTGAGTTGAGTCTGGGTTTCCATAGCTTTCATCACATTGCCTGTAGTAGAGAAACTGGGAACGATAGAAAATTCACTTGAAGAAAAAGAAACCAGACATATAGGGAATACTCTTATACCTAAGAGGAGTTTCATTTTCTCCTTTCTCCTCTCAACCACATAGTTGGATTCCAGCTGCTATTAGCGATAGAAAAACACCACCGGTGGAAACAGAATAAAAAATGAAGGCCAAGCATCTGAGTGCCCACCCCTTCTTCTCTTTCAGGAAATTGATCATGATTATATGCATCTGATCTTAATGGATAGTCCCTGCTCTGAGCCCCAAGGAGAACAGCCAAAGAGGAGAGGAAAAAGCAGCTCAAGATCCCTGCCAAAATGCCAAAATGCCCTGAGGAAGAAATTGCTTCCTTGAGTTAAATCTGCAGATGATTTTAGCCTTGTGTTTATGTGCAAACAATAAGTCAATAGTATTAATATCTAATTCCATTTATGCCCCCAGACACTGGTGGTATCCTATCCAAAGTAAGTTACCAAGTTTTCATTTTAAATCCTTAGAAAATTAGCATTCTGTTAGAAATAGTCAAATAATCACACAAAAGACAATTAAGAATTTATCAAATATTCACAAATAAAAACAGAATACATACAGATAGGATAATGAAATCAGTCAAGTGATATAAGCTCCCAAGAAATGTTAGCTATCTTTTTGTTGTTGTTGTTTAAAGATCCCATTTATTTATTTGACAGAGAGAGAGAGAGATCACAAGTAGGCAGAGAGGCAGGCAGAGATGGAAGCAGGCCCCCTGCCGAGCAGAGAGCCCGATGTGAGGCTTGATACCCGGACCCTGAGATCATGACCTGAGCCAAAGGCAGAGGATCAATCCACTGAGCCCTCCAGGCACCCTGAAATGTTACCTATCACAAAAAAATTTTTTTTTCAAGCCAGGGTTGTATTTATCAAATTAAGTGGATGTCATTCTCCCAAAAAAGATGGCAGTTTCCAGCGTAAGGAGGATATTTATTACAAATTATTGCCCCTAGAAACTAGAATAGATTTGGCAATTTTTTAATATATCTCTGGTTTTCATTTTGGCCACCTTGGGATTTGGGCAACCATGTCCATGCTACATGTTACTTCACTATCCCCAACTCTGGATGATGTAAGTAGGGCTACATAAGTTTTATTAACATAAGCATACAGTTTATGCCAACTTGCCATGAAACACTCAATAAATAAATAAATAAAACAATAAAACAAAGACAATCACTCTTTGGCTAAGGATTTTAATCCACTGAGCCACCCAGGCGCCCCGGCTAAGGATTTTAATTAGGAGAATGGTCATGAAAGAAAATATCTCTGGTTATTGTCTATATGGAAAAAGTCCCTCAAAGTTATTTTTTTCCCTTGCATATTACAGTAACAGGCATTTGGACTTCTCTGATTCCCCCCAGAAGTGTATAGGGAAGCTGAAATAGAAAGTGAGAAGGAAGATTTGAGATCTAATGGATCATGAATGTTCTAGTGGCAGCTGGAGCCCAGGAGGTGACATGACCATTGAGAAGCTCCCTAACATGAGAAATGGATCAAGATTTTCCAGGAGTAATAATAGTTGACATTCATCTTAAAGTTGTGCTGTTTATGCTCTAATCTCTACTGTCTCCAGATGTTCATTAAACCTCTTTTGCAAGTTATGGATTTGAGTTCCTGAAGCTTTGAGGGATAAGGGAAGAGACAAGACTATTTTTGCTCCTAGAGGTGACCAACAGCAAATTTGGGAATGACTGAGGAAGTAGGTACCGCTATATATGCATTTTATTTATTTGACATAAATGCATATCATGTACAGATCTTAAAATGGGGGCAGGATAGAATCACAATAGGCAAGGACAGACTAGAGGGTAAACATGCAGGCATTACAGTAGAAAGATAATTCCCAGCCTGACAATCTCTCCTGAATCATGAGAAGCCCTTTAGATAACATTCTTTGGAAAATCTGACCCCTCCCATATACTTTCCTAAACTTAAAACATCAAGAGTTGTATCTTTCAAATCACTGGTTCAAATTTAGGCCAGGCTACTAAAAGTATGCTTTGAGAGAGATGCTATTTTCTGATTAGGTCTTAATGAAAGATTGTACATTTTCTATCACCAATTCATCACATAACCCCTTTGTTTAAGAATTTTTTTAATCTAACAAGCAGTTAGTACTTTCAGTAACTATAGAGTTTTCCATAGGAAGAGAGTCCCAGTTTGTGAATTCAGATGAATGTAGGACAATTATGTTCACAGAGTGATGTATATTTTTGTTGATGATTTTATATATTTGGCTCTTGACTAGTGTTCATTTTAAAAGCATTTTTATTCAATTTCCATAGATTCTTTGCTACTATTAACTAAAAGTGTGCAGATTGTATCAATATAAAGACAATTTCTTCTCACCAGACAAAACTTCCAATTAGGATTTAAGAAATTTACAGAAGGAAGGCTGATAGATTTATCATGTTTTTATATTTCAAATAGAGTATTGCATTTCCAATAGAAGAGTAAGATGTATGGGAAATACAGTGCAATGTAGTATGGACTTTCATACAATAATTCTTTAAATTTTGTTTTTAGAAAAAAAAAGTCTAATATTAAGAACCACCACCAATATATCATATTTTAATAGATATATGCTATGTCTGCCAGTTCCGCAAATAACTTTCCCTAAACTATGGTAACTCATGTTATATGAATATATTTATAAAAATAATCTTCTCAACACTTTGTCATAGCCTTTCTTGCAAAATTTTGTATTATATGGTTATCAGGTCAAAAACAGTAACTCACAGGTGAATACAAAATTCACAGCAATTCTGTTAATTATCTCCACCCCTAAAGCCCAATGACCTGGAAATCTTGTTTACATCATAATTTTAACCCTTCCAGCCACAGTTGACAGACACCTTTAAACAAACTTCCCACTTTTGCTTAAACTATTTCAGGTTTGCTTACATTGAATATCCTAATTGGCAATGTATGGGAATCATTTATAGCAACTAAATTTCTAAGCTTACCAAGAATAACATATTTCGATTAAGAAAACAGACCTTCAAACTACAGGAAAAAAATTACAAAAGAGACCACCCTCTAAAGAGAAGATACCGAGGGAAGTTGTGGAGAATTCACACAGGGTCATTTCTGCGTGTGAAGTGAATGTTAAAACAATACATCCCCCATCTCATCCCATCCAAAGACCGAATCCAACTTGGATCTGTGCTAAACATGTGGGAATGAACTGAAACAAGTCAAGGGAGGATAAATATGTGAGAGTCTTTGTAGTCCCGTTGTCTGAGGAGCCTGTGAAACATGAACTGCATGCAAGACCACCTTTTCATCTAATCATGTATAATGTCCTCTGATCTTTCCAGGAGTTCTTAACCTGAAGCCACAGAGTGAAACCCACATTCAATAACACCTTTCAGTTCTGGAGTTCTGGAATGTTCTCTCTTGGTTCCAGATTTTACACTTAGTGGTATTGAATGGTTCTGGTACAAGGTCTTTCATGAATTGTATTAAAGATGTCAGCCAAGGAAACAGGTACCTGAAGGCTTACTTACTGGGTCTTAAGAATCTTCTTCCAAAATGGTGAAGGCGGAAAAGTAGTTTTCCTTCTACCTCTTTAGACTCTTGGCTTTTACCCCACCTTATAATAAAAGACTAACAGGAGAAAAACAAATGGGAGCTTAGCAGTTAAGTATCCCTCCTGCTTAGATAGGAAATAGTCTGGTAAGCTCAGTAATTCTCTGAAATGGCCCAAGCCACCACCTTAAATACCATGTTCTGCTAGAGACAAAAGATGTTGGGGGGTTAGGGTGGGTAAAAGTGAGTTATTGGAGGTTATGAGGCAAAGAACAGTAAACAAGGATGTGGTTGTTATGAAGACAAGTCAGTTGCCTTCTCCACTGATAAGAATTTCCAGAGATTTGCTCATCCTCTTCTTCCTGGTACAGTGAGAGAGAGATACCCTTACAAATGAAGATTTTCCTTATATATGTAAATGTCTCTTTCAGAAGGGTAACTCCTTTTTCTTTTTTTTTTTTTTAAGATTCCCCCCCAACCCCTGCAGAGAGAGAGAGATCACAAGGAGGCAGAGAGGCAGGCACAGAGAGAGGAGGAAGCAGGCTCCCCGCTGAGCAGAAAGCCTGATGTGGGGCTGGATCCCAGGACCCTGGGATCATGACCCGAGCCGAAGGCAGAGACTTTAACCCACTGAGCCACCCTGGCGCCCCCAGAAGGGTAACTTCCACTAGGTTTTGAGAGAGTCTCCTATGCCTGCTATTTCCTAAAAATAATCAGCTCAATTTTCACACCAAAGAGGAATATTTTAGGGTAACATATTTTATTTCCCTTCACTGGCTAACTTACATGACTGACAAGTTGGTATTGGCTATTGGTGGTATGCCCCAGTTCCTTGTCATGGGCACCTTTCATAGGGCTGTTTGAGTTATGGGAGATGGCTTTGGTGGCTTCTTCTTCTAGAGTAAATGATATAGCAAAGATCAAGATAGAAGTAAGACTATCTTCTGTGACCTCCCATAGAAAGTCATACACTGTAATTTCTGCAATATATTATTGGTTGTACAAGCCAGTTGTATTCAGAGTGAAAGGCACTGTATCATGGTGTGAATACAAGGGAATGAGAATGATTATGGACTATTTTGGAGCCTGGATATTATGAGGGGTTAACAAAGCAGGTTCCCATGGTTAAATTTATATGTGGGATAGTTTTTTGAAGTATGGCCCCTCAACTCTATTCATATGTTCTTTTGTTAAATATATAGAACTTCCTGCCTAATTTTCCAATAATAACAGTATAATACACAAAAAAGTACATGCTGAGACCCTGATTAAGACAAACTATTTGGGCAGCAGGTTGTCACGGACCTTATGCTATGTAGAGGTGGTAATTACCTATGTGTGTATATATGTGTGTCATAATGCTCAGATAACTTTGCTACAATATGGGAACTATCCCACTACGTAATTCAACAAGCATTTTCACTTGGCATCCTACTTTAAAGTAAAAATATGAATAGATTATAGCCTCTAGCCCCACTCCAAAAAAAAAAAAATTCTTCAAAAATACAGAGAGAGATGATCATGCACATTTTTTACTTAATGATGTGTGGTATGTAGTAATTCATATGTATATGTATGTATAAAATCTTATTCTGAAAGGAATAATTACTTCCTTTTTATGCCATAAAGACCATACAAGAGAGACTACCTGAGTGATGGGGTAAAAAAAAAAAAAAAAAAAAAGGAACAAATAAACAAATCTTGTAAGTTTGATATTTAATTTTACATTTAACAGGAAAAATAAAATAGGTACATAACCTCTTTAACAGAAAGAAGGTTACTGAAAAAAACATCTGACCTGAGACCAAGAAACATAGGCCTTATTGCTAATTTAGCACATATTGTATTTTTCAGTGTTTGTTCCTTTATTATTATTATTTTTTTAAGTTTTTATTTGTTTGATAGAAAGAGTGAGACAGAGATAGCGGGAACGAGAGGTAGAAACAGGCTCCCACTTTGCAAGGAGCCCAATGTGGGAATTGATTCCAGGGCCCTGGGATCATGACCTGAGCTGAAGGCAGATGCTTAAGCAACTGAGCCACCCAGGCATCCCATTGTTTGTTCCTTAGTAAGTTTCTGTGTTTTTTGTTTTCTTTTGTTTTTGTTTTTGTTTTTTGGAGATAGTGCATGTGATCGTATGGAGGGGGTTGGTGGAAAAGAGCAGAGGGAGAGGTGGAAAGTGAGAATCTTACTCACACTCCATACCCAGTGTGGAGCCTGCAGGGCTCCGTGCATGGGTCTTAATGCAGAACTCAATCCCATGACCCTGAGATCATGACTGGAGCCAAAATCAAGAGTCTGATGCATTTAACAGACTGACTCATCCAGGCACCCCTCTGTGTGTAATTATTATTATTATTATTATTATTATTATTATTATTATTATTTTAAGATTTTATTTGTTTACTTGACAGAGAGCACAAGCAGGGGGAGCAGCAGAGGGAGAAGCAGACTCCCCACTGAGCAGGAATGTCAGATGCTTAACTGACTGAGCCACTAGGGGTCCCAGTGTGTAATCTTAAGTCTTTATCTTCCTTCCCCCCCCTCCCCCCAGGGGAAAAAGCCTCTGTCTGGGTCAACAATTTTGATCCCTCAGTAATTATTGTGGAGCTCTTTTGAAGTAACCTATAGTCCACCCAATGTAGTTAAAGTTGTCACTATTTCTAAGTTCCAACAAGAAAATGACAAAATAAAAATACTAAAGGCAGCAAACTAGAGGTACATTTCATTAGGTAACCAGAAGCAATGAAAGAAACTTTGTAATGCCAGTACATTTTTTGTGAAAATGTTTTAGGGCTAACACTAAGTATTTACCATAGGACTTCATGCTGTTTAAAAAAGCAAACAAATAAACAAAACCACCATAAGCAAAACAGTGAATGAAAATAACATGGCTTTTAAAAATATATGTTTTTGCAAGTTGGAAAGGACAGTTTAAAAGTGTTTCACAAGGCAGGAATATGTTACACAGGTACTAAAGTTTAACCTCTATGAGGGAATTACATTAAATTGCACTAAATGGTACTCTTCATTGAATACAATTTGGGATGAACATAAAGGATGAAATTTCTCCATAAAAGTTGGCATGTTTACATCCTTTGTACCAGAATTGTGATCAATTATCATTCTTATTACATCGACAAAAGACAAGTCCTCTTGGGGATAGAGTACAGTTAGCATCAGGTACTTTTCTGGTTTTCAGTGAAATAAAAAGTTATCTTTTATAAAAATAAAACCTCATTATTACTTCTTAGGTGTTACTGGTATATGGGAAGCCTAAACTATTAAAAATGATATTAATGTACAATTTTAAATGTGAGTACAGACAAAGACCATATGCATAGCAGACAACCAATAAATATTTGTGGAATAAATAAATGATTTTTTTCAAAAAACATTTTGACTTTGCTTTCTCATGTTAAAATCACTTCCAAATCTGTTGCTTAAGTTGACGCAATATTAACTGCATTGACAACAGTCTTATTTTGTGAATTAAACCTTAAAAAGTATATTAAATTGTTGTTGAAAGAATAAATGAAATTATTCTTTTCTTGCCTTTTTTAACTTTGGGGAGAGGATTCCAGAGAGGTTAAAAGAGTCTGGTAATGATGTTAGCTGATCAGCAAGCTTATTTTTTTGGGGGGGGTGGTGCCCAGAGTTAGACTGTATTTCCCAGGCTCCTTTGCAATTAGGTAGGGCCATGTGTCCGACTCTAGTCAATGTGTAGTTCACATGTGCTTTTTCTAGGACTTACCCATAAAAATTTCCGGAGTCCCTCCTACATGCTCCTTTTCTCTTTATTAGCTTGGTGATCTTGGAAACCATTTATTAAAGAAGACAAAACCAAAGCTAAGATTTGGTGTTGGAATCACCACTTGGACTAATCAGAAACCTAAGTTAAAATATCATTTGGGTGAGGTGAGAAGTAAACATATGGTGGTAAGCCTCTGACATTTGATGTTCCATCTGTTAGTGCAGTAAGCAATTCCCAAATCAAATGTTTTGTTTTTTTTTTTTTGTTTTTTTTTTTTTGTAGAGCTAAGTTAGTAAAAATCCAGGATTGAAGTTTTCTGAAAGGTGTTTTTCTTTATCTAATTCAAATTCAATTTAAATTAAGGTTATAAATCTTTGTTAAGTTTTACTGAAATATGAGTTGAAATGGAATGGAAAAACATGACCTCTCGAAGATAGCATGCATGTCAATATTAATATTTTGAAAGGTGACTGAAGCCACTCATGTTTATAGTATTTTCTCCTGTTTAAATAGGACTAAAAATAATACAGAAAGGAGAGATTCACTGTCCTTTTAGCATCTCCAAAGTAATATATGCCCTTTAATTTTATATATTTTTGATATGTATGACAAAAGGTTTAAAATTATAGATGGGAATAATAATTTATTATTTATTAATTAAGATATATGGTTACTTAGAGTATCTACTGCCAGAAAATAAGAGTAGTCTCTACTATATTTTGAAAACGTGAAAAATTTTAACTTATTGCATTGCAACTAACTCAAAGATATACACACTTACTCAGATATACTCTAATAAAATAAAATAATAAATATAAAAATATATACATATAATATATAATTATATATTTAAATAAAATTATATATACAAATAAATAAAGGGGTAAAAAAATGTTCTTTTTATTTTTTCTCTTACATCTTATAGCAGACTAGGCTGTTGGTTCCAAAACCATCTCTACTCTCCAGGTCTTTCTTCCTATAAACCTCAGCTTTGTTTAGCTACCTGGCTGAGAGTCCTATATCTGAATAAAATTAAACCCATCCCTTTTTTCTATCAGATCAATGAGGTATTAAGAAGAAGTCAGCTGGAGGAATTCTAGGGAAGATTTTTCTTTTCTGATAAAAGAAAGACTCATGCAGAGAAAATCTCAGCTGAGATCACTCCTTTTCTCTCTTCTTTGAAGTTAAAGGAGCACAGGGCTTGGAGATACTACAGTCAACTAGCAAGCATGACAGAAAGGTCAAGAGCAGTAGAGAAAGGCCATCCAGAGCTCCTACTGTATTAGTGCTGTGCCCATGGCAATCAGAGCTAGCAACTGCTAATTGTAGGTTTCCAGATATTTTGAGAGGGCCCCTATACTTAAACGCCCCTGTAGCAGAGATGACTAGTGCCCTGCCCATGGTTCTACTTCAGAGTACAGCCACTTGACCTTAAATTGACAACACCTGTATTCTTTCCCTAAGCATTTTTTCAGTCATCCAGAGCCAGCTTTGCCACCCAATTAGCAAGCCAGAAGTGTTCAGGGAGCACTACTATCCCCATCCCCGATATAAGAGCAGGCTTCAACCGAAAAGACAGAAGGCAGTTGGTGTATGAATATGTTCCTCCTTGAGTGAAAAACATGGTTTACCCTAGTACCAAGGGTTCCCACATGGCTCAGCTCCAGATAGCTACAGTGGTATTATTGCTTTATAACACTCCTTATTGACTCACTTTGCATCCTCCCATCCCATCTCCTTTA